>NC_035178.2:187785-355942 GCF_001659605.2 Manihot esculenta | reverse complement strand
AGATTGATTTGTCTAACAACTATTGAAAGCAATTAAAACAGCAAGTAATCAAAATAAAACAAGAAATCAATATGAGAAAATTCTAGTTGAAGATATGGATCCACTTTGGTTGTTTGGGTTGATCATTGAAACATGGTTATCTTGATTGATTCAATAGGTTGGTTATGGGAGTGGAAGACGCTTCTCACCACCATGTCTTTCCTTATGAACAAACTGATTAGGGAACGTCCTCTAATCAATTACTAATTAACAAATTGCCAAGGAACGTCCTTGGGCCATAGGCATCAAAACAATTGTCAATTGCATAAAGAACTAGAAAGATCCAACCCTAACTACTCAAACGCATGAGATGTTGCTAGATCATACAATTTCTTGGGTTTTTACTCCAAGTGTTCTAAGATCAGAATATTTCCAGCAATTACGGACTAACAAATATCCTAATCAACAATTAATTAACTTTGCAATCAAGAATCAAGTGGCCAATTTGATCAAAACAACAAAGCAATCTTTAGAATTAAGCACAATTGCATGAATATTGAATAAACCAAAAACAAACACTTTATGTTCAGATCTCACAACCTTTTAAACAACCTTAGTTTCAATCAAACTTCAACTAGAAATAAGGTTTCAGCCACTCATGGCTGAACCAAAACAGAAAATTAAAGAAAAGAAGAAAGAAGAACCGAAATTGAGGGGAGAAGCCCCTTGGAGTGTGGCTGCCCTTTCTTGGCCGAATTTGGAGAGTTGAATTGTGTCTCTTCTTGTGTTCTTGAGGCCTTTAAATAGGTGTTGAGAGGCTGCCCAAGGTTTGGTAGCAATCCATGAGTCTTTTAGAGGTTGTCCAAAGTGCCCTTGGTCCCATATGTGCCTTCTTTGTGCATGGGTTAAGGCAAAAACGTGGAGCATGTTTTGAATTGCAAGTGGAGGCTCTTTGGTCTTTTAATTACTGCCCAAGATCTTCAAGATGTTGCCTAAAGAGTCAAGAGGCTGCCCATGCACTAATAAGGAAGGTGGAGCCTCCTTTTGAATTTTGAATGTTGAATGTGCATGGCATGAAGTGGGAAACATGTGATCTTCAAGATTTGGCTTCTTGAATGAGCTGGATCTTGAAATCCAATATCTGAATATGAATCTTGGAGATTTGAATTTCAAAATACTTTCCTTCTTTGGCTCTTCAATTATGGCAGCTTGAGATATGGCTTCTTGAATAAGGAAAAGGCAACTTGCTGATTCGAAATTCGAATTTCAAATGGCTTTGGCTGAATGTTTTTTCTTTCTTTGCTACTTTCCTTATTTAGAACTTTCCATATTTAGCTTGACTTGATTTCAACTTGGCAGGTTTGCTCTCTTTTGCTCCAAATAAAGCAGTTTTAGGGGTATTTTCTCCAGAATGTCCTTTTACACCATTTTCTGCAAAATAATATTAAAAGCACTAAATTAAGCAGAAATCATGTAAATATTCATCAATAATATTAATATAAAATGGACTAAATTATGCTCTATCAAATACCCCCACACTTAAGCTTTTGCTTGTCCTCAAGCAAATAAACATAGTCAAATAAGTTTTCTTCCTCTAGATCCGTATTACCACTTAAGCTCATACTCTAGACACTTATTTTGAAGCATTGCAGTGAAGAATATATGCATGAAGATTACTTACCCCCTTTCCTTGTTTCCCTTTGCTTACCATGGCTAGGATTTGTTTTCCTCAAGAGAGACATGCACATTAATTTGTTAAGACTTTTTCTAACTTTTGGATTGACTTGCCCTTACCTTGAAGTACTTTATTCAGGCTTTTGCACTTTAGATTTTGCTTGGAAAGGTCACCAACCTATTTTTGATGTCATGGTTTATATTTTTCAGTTGGTCACCTATCCAAGTGGCTACTAGCCTTGTTCATAGTCTTTTGACCATTGGAACAGTTTTTGAATTTGTGCTTTTGAGGTCTTTGCCTTTGCTGAATTTTCTTTCTCTCAATGATTTGGGCAAATCAACACCAATTGCTAAATCAAGTCACATTAGGTTCATTCACACAATTTCAATTTATTCTCAATCAATTGAGGGTCATCAATATATTTTTCACCATAGGCAAACTCAAAGATTCAATTCAAAAGGCAATTCTCAAACATGAATACAACTCACTGCAATTGATTCAACATAAGTTTAAAGAGTTATCACATCAATGGGGTCATGGAAAGAAAAACTCATCTAATATAGTTCATCAGTTTGAGTAGAGCAAAACAAAAAGAAGAAGAAGGTTGTGGTTGTGTGTGTTTTATTGAAAGCAAATACAAAAAATGAAAAATTTTCACCTAATGCAAGCAAACTAGAGATTAAAGCAAAAATAAACTTAAAAGTAAAAATTCAGATATATGCACCCCCACACTTAAATCATGCATTGTCCTCAATGTATAAGAAACATAAAAGAACAAAGGAAACTGAGTACTCCCCTGGGTGTGGTGTGCATGGTGCGATCCTCTGGATTAAGGCTTAAGTAATTGGGGAAGGAAAAAGCGTCCCAACTGCATTGAGCAAAAAGTGTAGCACTCCTTTTGATTTGGTCATGAACCATCCTACTTTTTCCATGTACTCATGAAGTAACATGATGAGCTTCTCTCCTTTCAGATGAGGTGTGCCTCTAGCCTTTATGTTTGCATTTTTGAGATGATTGGGAAGAACTTTGAACTCCAATTCATGTTTCTCTATGGCTAGCTGCAATTTAGTTCTGAATTCAGGCAAAACAAACTCTACCTTATCCGGTGGTTTGGGCAAGCATTAATCTGCATGGTTCTTTGGTTTAGGTGCTTGGACTACCATTTGTTCCTTGTGAGCATGGACTGTTTGGATTGGCTCTATGGCTGAATTGGTTTCAGTTTGCTCCTTCTGCACAAGATTGGCTATTTCTCTCTTTATGACCGAAAATAAACTTAAAAATGAGATAAAAACTGGAAGTGTTGCAGGACTGTCTTGCATAAGGCTTTTGGCAGAACTGGGTCCAGAGGCCTCCTTTTGCGCAAGGTCTGACTGAAACGGAGGACTGGAGGAGCTTGACTGCGTTGGAAGTTGAAAGGATGCGATGGAGATGGTTTCAGTCTGCAATGAGAGCTGAGGTGAAGGGTCCGGCGGCCGAAAGATGGTGAAGTTCGGCGGCCGAAAAGTCATGGGTTCAGTTTGCGCAAGTCCTTCCTGAAGTGGTGCGACAGAGCTCTCTTCAGTCTGTGCTTGGCTGCAGTTCTCCTGTTGGATGCAACAGTCAGTTTCTTTTAATTCTGGCTCTTTCTGAGTCTCTTCCCTGCAAAGATCATCATTTAGTATATCATCTTGATTTACATAAAAAACATTTTCACTCAAACAATCAATGATATCTAAATTATCAACAGGCTCTGTTTGATCGGTTTGTTTGAGCAAATAGTTTTCTGGTTGTGTCTCTTCAGCAGCTTGTTCTTGAATTTGCCAACTTTTCTCATCTATCTCATCAGCTTGAAGCTCTTCCTCTTTTCTTACCATGTCTGCTCTCCATTTGGCAGCTATTCGATCCACTTCCTGTTGGGCATTTTGCAAAGTTTCCAACATTTTATAAAGTTTAGTTCTGCGATCTTCAGGTATTGCTTAGGCTTGATAGTTTTTATAGTAGCTATCCCTTCCATAGTCATAATTTGGTTGGTCTCCCCAACATGGACGTACTTCAAGAGCTTGTTCAGCTTGGTCTATAATAAAACTTTTTGCAGCAGCGATTTGTTCATAAAGTTCCGCAAGGCGAAAAGGTGTACTTGCCTCGTCCATGATTTAAATCTGCGATGGTGACTGTGCCTTTGGTGAATTTCTTTTTTTTTTTATGTTCAGATCTGGTCCTAAAAGAAAAAAAAATGAGTTAAATCAATTCCCCGGCAACGGCGCCAATTTTTGACAGGAGCGGTTGTCGAAGCCGGTCAAAAATAACCTTCTTGGTTATCAACAATTTACAACTGCAGATAGTGGTGAAGGATCGAATCCACAGAGAATTGATTACCTATTTATTTTTCTCAATCAAGACCAAGAGAACTAATTGAAAACACAATTGAAAGCAAGTAATTGAAAGCTGAATGAAAGTAAAGTGCAATAAAAGTAAAAAAAGGGGGTTTGAGATTGATTTGTCTAACAACTATTGAAAGCAATTAAAACAGCAAGTAATCAAAATAAAACAAGAAATCAATATGAGAAAAGTCTAGTTGAAGATATGGATCCACTTTGGTTGTTTGGGTTGATCATTGAAACATGGTTATCTTGATTGATTCAATAGGTTGGTTATGGGAGTGGAAGACGCTTCTCACCACCATGTCTTTCCTTATGAACAAACTGATTAGGGAACGTCCTCTAATCAATTACTAATTAACAAATTTCCAAGGAACGTCCTTGGGCCATAGGCATCAAAACAATTGTCAATTGCATAAAGAACTAGAAAGATCCAACCCTAACTACTCAAACGCATGAGATGTTGCTAGATCATACAATTTCTTGGGTTTTTACTCCAAGTGTTCTAAGATCAGAATATTTCCAGCAATTACAGACTAACAAATATCCTAATCAACAATTAATTAACTTTGCAATCAAGAATCAAGTGGCCAATTTGATCAAAACAACAAAGCAATCTTTAGAATTAAGCACAATTGCATGAATATTGAATAAACCAAAAACAAACACTTTATGTTCAGATCTCACAACCTTTTAAACAACCTTAGTTTCAATCAAACTTCAACTAGAAATAAGGTTTCAGCCACTCATGGCTGAACCAAAACAGAAAATTAAAGAAAAGAAGAAAGAAGAACCGAAATTGAGGGGAGAAGCCCTTTGGAGTGTGGCTGCCCTTTCTTGGCCGAATTTGGAGAGTTGAATTGTGTCTCTTCTTGTGTTCTTGAGGCCTTTAAATAGGTTTTGAGAGGCTGCCCAAGGTTTGATAGCAATCCATGAGTCTTTTAGAGGTTGTCCAAAGTACCCTTGGTCCCATATGTGCCTTCTTTGTGCATGGGTTAAGGCAAAAACGTGGAGCATGTTTTGAATTGCAAGTGGAGGCTCTTTGATCTTTTAATTACTGCCCAAGATCTTCAAGATGTTGCCTAAAGAGTCAAGAGGCTGCCCATGCACTAATAAGGAAGGTGGAGCCTCCTTTTGAATTTTGAATGTTGAATGTGCATGGCATGAAGTGGGAAACATGTGATCTTCAAGATTTGGCTTCTTGAATGAGCTGGATCTTGAAATCCAATATCTGAATATGAATCTTGGAGATTTGAATTTCAAAATACTTTCCTTCTTTGGCTCTTCAATTATGGCAGCTTGAGATATGGCTTCTTGAATAAGGAAAAGGCAACTTGCTGATTCGAAATTCGAATTTCAAATGGCTTTGGCTGAATGTTTTTTCTTTCTTTGCTACTTTCCTTATTTAGAACTTTCCATATTTAGCTTGACTTGATTTCAACTTGGCAGGTTTGCTCTCTTTTGCTCCAAATAAAGCAGTTTTAGGGGTATTTTCTCCAGAATATCCTTTTACACCATTTTCTGCAAAATAATATTAAAAGCACTAAATTAAGCAGAAATCATGTAAATATTCATCAATAATATTAATATAAAATGGACTAAATTATGCTCTATCATTCTTCGTTGGAGCTTTTAGGCTTCCTATGGTCTTTTGGGCTCTTAGCCCTAAGTCTTCATTCGAGCGCTTTTGACTCTTTGCTGTCTTCTGGGCTCTCAACCCTAGTTATCCATTCAAGCACTTTTACTCTTTGTCATCTTACAGGCTCTTAGCCCTGAATCTTCATCTGAGTGCTTTTGTCTCTTTGTTGTCTTCTGGGCTCTCAACCCTGGTTATTCGTCCGAACATTTTTACTCTTTTTCATCTTCCAACCTCTTAGCCCTAAGTCTTCGTCCGAGCACTTTTAGGATCCTTGGCATCTTTTGGGCTCTTTAACCCTGATTCTTTATTCGAACTCTTTTAGCTCCTAATCGACTTCTAGGCTATTAGCCTAGGTCCTCATTTGAGCACTTTTGGCTCCTTGCCATCTTCTGGGCTCTTGGTCCTGGGTTTGGTCTGAGCACTTATGGCTCCCCGTCATCTTATGGGATCTTAGCCCTGGATCCTCGTCCAAGCACATTTTTCTCCTAGTGGACTTCTAGACTCTTAGCCTTGGGTCTTCATTCGAGCACTTTTTATCCCTAGTAGGCTTATGGGCTCTTGGGCTTGATTGTCGTTTGGGCACTTAGGCCTTTTTCTTTGATTGGGCACTTAGCCTTTTGTCAATTCCAGACTTATTAGCATTGCTCAGTATTCATGCTTGTGGCCCTACTGGCGATTTTAAGAATTTAGGCTCATGACCTTACTGGCGATTTTGGAGTATTCAGGCTCATGGCCTTACTAGTGATTTCTGAGTATTCAGGCTCGTGGCCTTACTAGTGATTTTTAGAGATTCTAGCTTGTGACCTTATTGGCGATTTTCAAATATTCAGACTCGTGAACCTGTTGACGATTTCAAGGATTTAGGCTCATGGTCCTACTAACGTTTTCCCAGAATTCAGGCTTGTGGTCTTACTAGTGATCTCGAGGATTCAGACTCGTGGTCTTACTGATGATTTCTGAATATTCAGGCTCATGACCTTATTGGCGATTTTTTAGTATTCAGGCTTATGGCGTTACTGGCAATTTTCAGGAATTCAAAATCGTGGCCTTACTAGCAATTTTTGAGTATTCAGGCTCATGGTCCTATTGACGATTTCAAGGATTCAGACTCGTGATCTCATTGGTAATTTCCAAGTATTAAGGTTCATGACCCTACCGGTGATTTCTAGGCTTTTAGCCTTGCTTTATGTTCAAATTCATTGGCCCTCATTTTATTTTAAAAGCTTATTTGCAAAATAAAAGTTTACACAATACATACGCAATGAGAATACATACTGTGAGTTTGACAATATTTATCCATAAATAACATGTAGTATATGACATTTACTTTCATATTGCAGATGAATGTAAATATTAAATTTAACTAATAATGTACAGTCCAAAGAGTCCGATAAAAAATATTTTATATGTATAAGTTTTTTCAAAATTTTTCAATTCATATAGTGGTTTGTTGGAATACATAATCTCTTTTCTTTTCTCAGGAATGTTCATTCTGATTTCAACTAACAATAAAATTTTTTCTCTAGGCTAAAATAAAATAATGCTTGTGTCTATGTAGATATAAAAAGATCTTATTTAAAATTTAACTTACATAACTAGCCGTGATAGCAAAATATTTTGATCTAGAGAGGCAACTATACAACTTAGTCAAATCGTGCTGTAACGACCCGAAAATCGGACCGCTACCGGCACTAGGATCCAGATCGGCTTAAGGCCGCCGGGACCCGTAGCAAGCCTGACATGTAACCTGTAAACCTGTTTAATCCCATACATGATCAACAATCATACAGAAAAATTTAAAACTTTTCTTTCATACATTCTATCATACACCAAACTCAACCTGTGCATGCACTGAACATAGCCATAATCATAAACTTGACCCCTCTGTGGGATCTCATCGATGCCCCCAATGGGTGGCATAACAAGTGTTGAGTTGGCTAAACATAGTCATCATTAAACATTAAGATCATGTATCAAAAAGGGATTACAATATACTATGGTCAAGCACACTTCTAACCTTAATATCGTTACATTACATATCTATACATCATTATACAATCTGTCACGTCCACATTCTAACTATTACATACATAAGACTTCATTACTCTTCTTGACTTCTCTGTCTAACCCGTACCTGCAAACCTGGGGAATTTGGGAGAGGGGTGAGCTACTAGAGCCTAGTGAGCAGAATCATAAAGCATTTAAAACACATGCTATCATGGAATGCATCACATCACAACTAATCATAACAAGGATGAATTTGTCACCATTTAGCCCTCTACATATTCCAACCATGCCAGGGGCGTAGTGCAGGCCACACCTGGTCTTTCTCTTATACATAACATAACATACATAATCCATGGTGCCGTGGGCGTAGTGCAGGCCACGTCCGGTCTTTCTCTTACATAGTGCCAGGGGTGTAGTGCAGGCCACACCTGGACTTCCATACCATATCATCATGTCATAACATATGAGGGCTAATGGATCATTCAACATTCATCCACATCAACAACATATTATGCAATGCAACATATTCGTGATTTCTAATGCAAACAACCTAAAATATCACATGGCATCCGTGATGCATGAACATGCTCAAAACTGATTCATTTACTTAAGAACATAAGAGTTATTCCACTCACCTCTGGCTAGCTCTGACACTGACTGAAGCAACTGACTCACTGCTGGGATCCTCGATTCTTCGGGTCCGAACCTACACAGGTGGACTCAAATGAGGGACCAAACAACTAGAACATAACTCTAAAAACATCCCCCAAAAACCCCCTAAAACATCTCAAAACATCCATGCAAGAACATGCAAAGGAAGGCTGGACAGGGCACTTTCGGCGGCAGGTTCGGCGGCCGAAAGTCCCTCCAGAGCCGAAAGTCAGGCAGGTTCGGCGGCACCTTCGGCGGCCGAAACTCCCAGACAGAGGCGAAACTCATGCATGTTCGGCGGCACTTTCGGCGGCCAAAACTCCCAGACAGAGACGAAAGTCTCCTTTCGGGGGCAAGCTTCGACAGCCGAAGGCTGCCTCCACAAGAGGGTTCGGCGGCCGAAAGTCCCTTCGGCTGCCGAACCTGGTTTCTCCCAAAGGGCAGAAACTTTGTTCAAACATGCACAAATGCCTCCAAACTCAAACCATCATGCATTTAGCTCAACCAAAACATGCATACAAGCTCCTAGGGGTCTCAAACTACCTTAAACCCCAACTAGAACACATCAAACACACATTACAAGCCACATTGCTCAAAATACTCATCAAAACCCATAAACTCAACATAAGCTTACTCATGCATTTTCTACCCCATAAACTTCATAAAACTTACTTAAAACATAATATAAGCTAGAGATCGACTCTTACCTCTTGAAGATCGAGAGTAGAGGCGACCAAACTTGGAGTTGGGAGAGATTTGAGTTCTTGAACCTCAAAGCTCCAAAACTTTGCTCAAAAGCTCAAATCTTCAAAAAAAAGTTAAAACAAATGAAAAACTTGAAAGATCTAGAGGAAAAACATCAAAGATCGGTGAGGGACGGCGGAGAGCTCACCTTGGCAGACAATGGGGAGAAAAACTCACCCGTTTTCGGCTAAGGGACCCCTTTTATAGTGGCTGGCCAGGCCACGTTCGGGGGCCGAATGTGCCTCCGCATGCATGCCATGTTCGGCGGCCGAACTTGAGGTTCGGCGGCCGAACCTGGACTTCCCTCACTTTTGCCTTCGGCGGCCTAAGGCACACCCGAAATGCATGCATGTTCGGCGGCCGAACTTTGAGTTTCGGCAGCCGAACCTGAGTTTTCCTCCAAAGTTGTTTTCATGCAAAAACTCATTTCCTCTTTACTTAAAATCATCAAAAACATTAAAACATTTCATGAAAACATGGTTTTACCCTTCTAGAAATCTCCGACATCCAAGATTCCACCGGACGGTAGGAATTTTGATACCGGAGTCTAGCCGGGTATTACATTCTCCCCCCCTTAAGAACATTCGTCCCCGAATGTTCCTCAACTAGCACATGCAAGGCATACAACATAACATACACATAAAACACATGAAACATATAAGAAACTAACCTTAGAAAAGATAAGGGTATTGCTGGAGCATGGACTCCCGTGTCTCCCAAGTGCACTCTTCCATATTGTGGTGGTTCCACAGGACTTTCACCATCGGGATTTCCTTGTTTCTCAGCTTTCTGATCTGGGTGTCTATGATCCGCACTGGCTGCTCAACATAGGTGATATCCTCTTGGATCTCCACATCAAGCTCACTAAGAACCTTGCCCGGATCTGACACAAATTTTCTCAACATTGAAACATGGAAAATCGGATGGATTCTTTCCATTGAAGCAGGCAAATCTAGCTTGTACGACACATTTCCAATCTTCTGCAAGACTTCAAAGGGTCCGATGTATCGTGGGGCTAGTTTACCCTTCTTCCCAAAGCGAACCACTCCTTTCATTGGAGACACCTTGAGCAATACCAGGTCCCCCTCCTGAAACTCTACCTGTCTTCTGTGGACGTCTGCATAACTTTTCTGTCTGCTTGCAGCAGTCTTGATTCTCTCTCTGATTATGGGTACCACCCTGCTGGTGATCTCTACTAGCTCAGGCCCTGCCAAGGCCTTTTCTCCAACTTCCTCCCAGCAAACAGGTGACCTGCACTTCCTCCCATATAAAGCTTCATATGGAGCCATCCCGATGCTAGCATGATGGTTGTTATTGTAGGCAAACTCCACCAAGGGTAGATGCTGCCTCCAAGAACCGCCAAAGTCCAGCACACACATTCTAAGCATATCCTCGATAGTCTGGATGGTCCTTTCAGACTGTCCGTCCGTCTTGGGGTGGAAGGCAGTACTGAAATCCAATCTAGTACCCATGGCATTCTGCAGACTCCGCCAAAACCTGGAGGTGAACTGGGGCCCTCTATCCGACACTATCGAAACAGGAACCCCATGCAGCCTGACGATCTCATCCACATATACCTGCGCCAACTTGTCCACAGAGTAGCCACTCCTGACAGGGATGAAGTGAGCAGATTTGGTGAGTCTGTCCACAATCACCCATATGGAGTCCAATCTGTTGGACGCCGCCGGTAACCCCACTACGAAGTCCATAGCTATATTCTCCCATTTCCATTCTGGAATAGGTAGCGGGTTAAGCATTCCAGCCAGCTTCTGATGTTCCAGCTTCACCCTCTGACACACTTCGCAGGCTGACACAAACTGTGCCACTTCTTTCTTCATTGCTGGCCACCAATAAACTTTCTTCAAATCTTGATACATCTTGGTGGCTCCAGGGTGAACGTTGTATCTTGCATTATGAGCCTCTCTCATAATGTCTCCATTTAGCCCTATGTCATCTGGTACACACAATCGACTCCCATAGCGGAGGATCCCCTTACTGTCAAATCTGAACTCACTGTCCTTGCCTGACTGAACAGTCCTGACAATCTTCACTAACTCTGGGTCCTCATGCTGTTTCTGAGCCACTTGCTCCAGAAACACAGGTGTCACTCTCATCTGGGCCACTAAAGCACCGGTACCAGACAACTCCAACTGTAGACCTTCATCAATGAGCTTGTAAAACTCCTTCACCACTGGTCTCCTCTCTGCCGTGACGTGGGATAGACTGCCTAGTGACTTCCGGCTTAGGGCGTCTGCCACGACATTCGCCTTACCCGGATGATACTGAATCTTGCAATCATAGTCACTCAGCAGCTCCACCCATCTCCTCTATCTCAAGTTCAAATCTCTTTGACTCAGGATGTACTGCAGGCTTTTATGATCTGTGAAGATCTCACATTTTACCCCATAGAGGTAGTGCCTCCACATCTTGAGTGCAAAGATTACTGCTGCCATCTCAAGGTCATGTGTGGGGTAATTCAACTCATGCTTCTTTAGCTGCCTCGAAGCATAAGCAATCACCCTCTCATTCTGCATCAGTAAACAACCCAGTCCCACACGGGACGCATCACAAAAGACTGTAAAGTCCTCATCACTAGATGGCAGAGCTAAAACTGGTGCTGAAGTCAACCTCTTCTTAAGCTCTTCAAAACTCTCTTCGCACTGGTCGGTCCACAGAAACTTCTGATTCTCCCTGGTTAGTCTGGTCAGAGGAGCTGCTATTTTCGAGAAGTCCTGAACGAACCTCCTGTAGTAACCTGCCAAACCCAAGAAACTCCTAATCTCCGTCACTGAAGTGGGTCTAGGCCAGTTAGCCACAGTTTCTATTTTCTTGGGGTCCACCTCTATCCCATTCTCTGACACTACATGCCCCAGGAACGAAATGCTCCTCAGCCAGAACTCACACTTAGAGAACTTGGCATACAAGCCATGTTCCCTCAAGGTCTGCAAAACCAACCGCAGATGATGGGCATGCTCCTCTGCATTCCTAGAATACACCAAGATATCATCTATGAAGACAATAACAAAGTGATCCAGGTACTGGCTAAACACTCTGTTCATGAGGTCCATGAATGCTGCAGGGGCGTTAGTTAACCCGAACGGCATTACAAGGAACTCAAAATGCCCATATCTGGTCCTGAAAGCCGTCTTTGGCACATCCTCATCTCTGATCCTCAGTTGATGGTACCCAGATCTCAGATCTATTTTGGAGAAACAACCCGCTCCTGCTAGCTGGTCGAATAAATCGTCGATCCTTGGCAAAGGGTACTTGTTCTTGGTAGTGACTTTGTTCAACTGTCTGTAGTCGATACAAAGTCTAAGGGATCCATCCTTCTTTCTGACAAACAAGACTGGAGCACCCCAGGGTGAGTTACTCGGTCGGATGAAGCCCTTGTCTACCAACTCTTGCAACTGTTCTTTCAATTCTTTCAACTCGGCTGGAGCCATCCTGTAGGGAGGGATAGAGATCGGTCGGGTTCCAGGCATCAATTCTATCTCGAACTCTATCTCCCTAGCAGGTGGTAAACCTGGCAGCACGTCTGGGAAGACGTCTAGAAACTCTCTAACCACTGGCACCGAGGCGGGCTCTCTAACCTGACTGCTAAGCTCTCTCACATGAGCCAAATACCCCTGACATCCCTTCCTAAGCAACCTACGAGCCTGAAGAGCTGATATCAGACCTCTAGGTGTACCCCTCCTGTCTCCTCTGAAGACTACCTCTGACCCATCCTGACCTCTGAACCTGACTACCTTGTCCCTGTAGTCCAAGGTAGCACCATGGGTAGATAACCAGTCCATCCCTAGAATGACGTCAAAATCTGTCAAATCTAGAACCACCAGGTCGGCGGACAAGCATCTTCCCTCAACAAACACAGGACTACACTGGCAGACTGACTCTGCCACTGATGGATCACATTTGGGTCCACTGACCCAGAGAGGACACTCTAACTCAGAGATCATCAACCCTAACCTCTGGACGGCTCTCGGTGCAATAAAAGAATGAGATGCGCCCGGGTCCATCAAGGCATACACATCTGAACAACCAATGACTAAGTTACCTGCCACCACGGTGTTAGATGCATCTGCCTCCTGCTGAGTCATCGTGAAGATCCGCGCTGGAGCTGATGGACCTTCACCTCTAAAACCCGCTGAAGAAGAGGCTGCCCCTCTCCCTCTGCCTCTGCCACTGGCCTGAGTCGTGGCTGGAGCTGCTGGCTGCACTACACTACCTGAAGCCGTCTACTGGGACTGTGCCATCGGGGCTGCTCTTGGACATTCTCGAGACATATGCCCCTCCTGACCACATCTGTAACAGGCTGTCGTCCCAAATCGACATACTCCCCTGTGTGGCTTACCACACCTTGCACAAACTGCGTTATCCGCACCAGAGCTAGAGCCACTCCCTAGTCCCAGACTGGACTTAACCTTGTTCCAGAACTTATTCTTCTTAGACTTCCTGGGACCTCTGTCCCACTTCTTGCTACCTGAAGCTGCTGCACTCATTGAAGAAGAGCCTGGGGTCTTAGAACCAGAAGGCTGTGCCACTGACTGTTTAACTGTCCCCTAAACGATGGCACTGGCCTCCATTTTTCGGGCCATATCCACTATGGCATGGAAGCTCTCCCTATCTGCTGACTGGATCAAGGAGGAATATCTGGAGTGGAGTTTCATGATATACCTCCTTGACCTTTTCTGGTCTGAGTCAAGGTTTTGCCCTGCAAATGGCAACAGCTCCAAAAATCTGTCTGTGAACTCCTCTACACCCATCTCATCAGTCTGCCTCAACTGCTCAAACTCTAACATCTTCAGCTCCCTTGAACTATCTGGGAAAGCCCATCCTGCAAACTCGTTTGCAAACTCCTCCCAAGACATGCTATCCACTTTCGGGTTCACATAATTCTTGAACCACTCTCGTGCCTTCTTGCACTTAAGTGTGAACCCAGCCATCTGAATGGCTCTACTATCATCAGCCCCAATCTCATCTGTGATCACCTTGACCCTCTCAAGATACACAAACGGGTCATCCCCTTTTTCATACTGGGGAGCACCCAACTTCATGTAGTCGGTCATCTTGACCTTGCTCCCACTGGCTGAGCTAGGTCTAGAAGGTTGAGCAACTGGGGCCGCTGGTTCTGTAGGTGGTGGAGGTGGTGCAACATTTTCTGAGGTAGGGTTTGCTGGATTTGGATAGTAAGGTGGGGGTGGATACATTGGGTATTGTGAATATGGTGGATAATAAGGTGGGTATGGCATCTGTGTGGGATAAGGGATAAAGCTGTGGTAGTCCGATGTGCCTCCCATCGAATACCCAGGGTTTTGTGAGAAGGGTGGGTAGTAAGGTGGCTGAACAAATCCCGAGGCTTGAGTGCCTCCCTGGGATTCTCCCATTCCTTCTTCTGACATGCTAACTCCCAGACTGCCATCCCTCCTCTGCTCTACATCCATATCATCCCCCATGTCCTCTGACGCTCCTCCCTGAACTGTTCCTCTGACTGATCTGCTTCTACCCAGATCCAAAGACCTTTTCGGGTCTCTTACTGCTCTTTCTCTATTAGACCTACTAGACATTGCCCTAGGCAATGCTGGAGGACGGGCGCTCGTGCCCTCATCCTCAGATGGTACTCCAGTCAATCTTGCTGATCGACGAGTTCCTCTCATCCTGTTTTCTGAAAAACAGTACACATCACATAAACATTAGCATCATATGGTTCATGTGGGCACACATGAACCCGCATCACACATCATAGCATATCATTAATGCACATGCATATAATCATGGCATTTCACATCATCATGTAAGGCAGGACTCCACATCCTATCCTAGTGGACATGATCTTCCTATTGTGCTTGACCTTCTATAACATCTATGAGCCCGACACTCTAGGTCCGACCATATGAACCTAGGGCTCTGATACCATTCTGTAACGACCCGAAAATCGGACCGCTACCGGCGCTAGGATCCAGATCAGCTTAAGGCCGCCGGGACCCGTAGCAAGCCTGACATGTAACCTGTAAACCTGTTTAATCCCATACATGATCAACAATCATACATAAAAATTTAAAACTTTTCTTTCATACATTCTATCATACACCAAACTCAACCTGTGCATGCACTGAACATAGCCATAATCATAAACTTGACCCCTCTGTGGGATCTCATCGATGCCCCCAATGTGTGGCATAACAAGTGTTGAGTTGGCTAAACATAGTCATCATTAAACATTAAGATCATGTATCAAAAAGGGATTATAATATACTATGGTCAAGCACACTTCTAACCTTAATATCGTTACATTACATATCTATACATCATTATACAATCTGTCATGTCCACATTCTAACTATTATATACATAAGACTTCATTACTCTTCTTGACATCTCTGTCTAACCCGTACCTGCAAACCTGGGGAATTTGGGAGAGGGGTGAGCTACTAGAGCCCAGTGAGCAGAATCATAAAGCATTTAAAACACATGCTATCATGGAATGCATCACATCACAACTAATCATAACAAGGATGAACTTGTCACCATTTAGCCCTCTACATATTCCAACCATGCCAGGGGCGTAGTGCAGGCCACACCTGGTCTTTCTCTTATACATAACATAACATACATAATCCATGGTGCCGGGGGCATAGTGCAGGCCACGTCCGGTCTTTCTCTTACATAGTGCCAGGGGCGTAGTGCAGGCCACACCTGGACTTCCATATCATATCATCATGTCATAACATATGAGGGCTAATGGATCATTCAACATTCATCCACATCAACAACATATTATGCAATGCAACATATTCGTGATTTCTAATGCAAACAACCTAAAATATCACATGGCATCCGTGATGCATGAACATGCTCAAAACTGATTCATTTACTTAAGAGCATAAGAGTTATTCCACTCACCTCTGGCTAGCTCTGACACTGACTGAAGCAACTGACTCACTGCTGGGGTCCTCGGTTCCTCAGGTCCGAACCTACACAGGTGGACTCAAATGAGGGACCAAACAACTAGAACATAACTCTAAAAACATCCCCCAAAAACCCCCCTAAAACATCTCAAAACATCCATGCAAGAACATGCAAAGGAAGGCTGGACAGGGCACTTTCGGCGGCAGGTTCGGCGGCCGAAAGTCCCTCCAGAGCCGAAAGTCAGGCAGGTTCGGCGGCACCTTCGGCGGCCGAAACTCCCAGACAGAGGCGAAACTCATGCATGTTCGGCGGCACTTTCGACGGCCGAAACTCCCAAACAGAGACGAAAGTCTCCTTTCGGGGACAAGCTTCGGCAGCCGAAGGCTGCCTCCACAAGAGGGTTCGGCGGCCGAAAGTCCCTTCGGCTGCCGAACCTGGTTTCTCCCAAAGGGCAGAAACTTGGTTCAAACATGCACAAATGCCTCCAAACTCAAACCATCATGCATTTAGCTCAACCAAAACATGCATACAAGCTCCTAGGGGTCTCAAACTACCTTAAACCTTAACTACAACACATCAAACACACATTACAAGCCACATTGCTAAAAAAACTCATCAAAACCCATAAACTCAACATAAGCTTACTCATGCATTTTCTACCCCATGAACTTCATAAAACTTACTTAAAACATAATATAAGCTAGAGATCGACTCTTACCTCTTGAAGATCGAGAGTAGAGGCGACCAAACTTGGAGTTGGGAGAGATTTGAGTTCTTGAACCTCAAATCTCCAAAACTTTGCTCAAAAGCTCAAATCTTCAAAACAAAGTTAAAACAAATGAAAAACTTGAAAGATCTAGAGGAAAAACATCAAAGATCGGTGAGGGACGGCGGAGAGCTCACCTTGGCCGACAATGGGGAGAAAAACTCGCCCGTTTTCGGCTAAGGGACTCCTTTTATAGTGGCTGGCCAGGCCACGTTCGGGGGCCGAATGTGCCTCCGCATGCATGCCATGTTCGGCGGCCGAACTTGAGGTTCAGCGGCTGAACCTGGACTTCCCTCACTTTTGCCTTCGGGGGCCTAAGGCACACCCGAAATGCATGCATGTTCGACGGCCGAACTTTGAGTTTCGGCGGCCGAACCTGAGTTTTCCTCCAAAGTTGTTTTCATGCAAAAACTCATTTCCTCTTTACTTAAAATCATCAAAAACATTAAAACATTTCATGAAAACATGGTTTTACCCTTCTAGAGGTCTCCGACATCCGAGATTCCACCGGACGGTAGGAATTCCGATACCGGAGTCTAGCCGGGTATTACAGCGCAGTCACTTTCTCTAACGATTGATTGACTGTCTTTGTGTTGTACTCCTCCTCACACCCACGTCTTCTTCTATTTGGGCTTTCACCGTGAGGCTTCTAGATTTAACCTATGATCCCTTGTTATTTTCTCTATCTCTTTTCCTTCTAGTCTCTCCTATTGTTGTTATTGGCTTTTTCTGGTTTGCCATGTGGATCTTAATGGGATTTGTTTGGAAACTCCAGCGATAAAATAGTCTCCTTCGTTCCCACATACAACGCCAATTGATAAACTTAGATCTCGCGATATCACCAGATGCGGACACTCGGACAGTGGTTTGATTTAATGGGCAGATCAATAAATTATGATTGGTTCGATGAGAAGTGAGACGATGCCAATTGATAAACTTAGATCCCGCGACGTCACCAGATGCGGACACTTGGATAATGGTTTGATTTAATGGGCAGATTAATAAACTGTGATTGGTTCGATGAGAAGTGAATGCCTTTGAGATTTTATATGGGTCTCTCCATGGTCGATCTTGAGGAAAGTAATATGGAAAAAAAAGGTCAGAGGTCTATCAAGGATATTCCAGTGGAGACCATCTAATGCTCAAGTCAGATCTAGAACTTTTTTAGTGATCCCTTATTGATGGGAGGTGTAAAGAGAAATAAAATAGAGAAGAAAAAGAATAGAGAGCTTCAGAGAGAAGAGAGAGGATATGATCAAGAGTTTCTATTTGAGTGTGTGAGAGAGAGCTCTTTTAGGTTAGATCAAAATATATATACCTCTGATTGTTTTGATACCCCTTGTATTATGTCTTATCAGACTGGACGGAGATGGCCTCTTGCAAGTGTATCAAGCGGCTTATTAATGATGGGCGGTTGGATAATAAATGCAAAACCGGCTAGTTTATACCTTGTCTATCGTGTGCGTCACATCAATCTATTTCATCGCACGTGCATTTATTATCCCGCTGATGTATTGAGGAGACGACTAGTGCATATGAGATCAATATCCTACCCTAATTTCACCATGTCATGCTCAGCTCATCTGGTCAGTACCGAGATGGAGTCCCCTTGATCACCAAGGTCGATAGTGTCCGTATTTAATTTTCATTTGCTGTATAAATTTTCAAGAGATCTGTCTGTCCATTCTGAATTTTGATAAAGTCAGAGTATTGATAGTCCGATTTTCATACTCTATTGCTTAAACGCGATCAGAATAAATGAAAAGGTTTATACCTCACTTTAAAATCTCACATATATGTATCAAATTTTAACAGCGGAAATTGTTTATATGTTATGATATATTAATGTTGATATGTGATAAAAAAAAGAATTTTAATTCACATAATCATATCATTCAAATTTTACACTTTTGTGACAAGTTCTTTTTAAAATTAAGATAACCTAATTTTTTCATTTATTACATTTTTAAATATGAAAATAATAATAAAAAATAAATTCAACGCTTACAAATGTTTATTTCCAAACAAAAATGGATGGATTTTAGTTATAACTCGTACAGTCCCTTGAAAGCTTTATAGGCCTCCTTTCGTTCAAAATAATTTATTTTTTTAAAAAATAACTTTTTTAGAAAATTAATTTACTGGAAAGCTATGAACTTATTTAATTGGTCTATTAAATTTTAAAAAGATAAAAATGTACTAATAGAAAGTCACTATAAAAATAACATAAATAACTCTTAAAATTTAAAATTTTATTATTTAAAATATAATTAATGGTTAAAAAATATGAATTTTAATTTTTTTAATTATATTTTATATTTTTTTATCAATTAAAATTTAATATTTTAAAAATAATTTAATTATATTTTTTTATTATTTTTATACCGTTAAAAAACTAACAAAATTATTATATCCCTTTGCCATATCAATAATATATCGGCCATAGTGTACTAAAATTTAGAATTAATCACAAAAGTTCATGTATTTTTTTTTATTATAATTTTATTTTTTATCAATTAAATATTTTTTTTAATATGTAACTAAATGTATTTTACCGTTACTTGTATAATTGAAAATTTATAAAATTATTAAATTATTTTTTTTATTATTAAATGTATTTAAAAATTATTATTTATATTATTATTAAATTTTTTTAAATTTTTATCAATAATTTTATAATAATAATTGTTCTTGATTTTATTTTGACTAAAAGTATTATCAAATCGATTTTTTTTTAATTTATCCAATATACTTATTATTTAATATTATTTTTAAAATTATTGTTAAGAAAATAATTTTATTAAATATATTAATTATAAAATATTGAAAAGTAATTTAAAATAATATTAATATGATTTAATTTAAAAAATTAAAAATAAAAAAATAATTTTCAAATTATTTTTTGATTATTTTTTATCTCTCGAATATAATATTAATTTATCACTTTTTTATAAATTCTACTAATATTTAGAAAAAATATTAATAATATTTATATTAAATATTTAATTATTTAATCTGACTTGAATAAGTGGATAAAGAAATACATAATTCGTCTAAAATTATAAATTCAATTTCTATTTCTATTTTTTAAAAAAATATTAATAAAAAAAATTATTATAAAAAAAATCTTATATTTTTAATTTTGTTACTATTCTACTCTAAATTTTTAAATTATTATCAAATTTATACTAAAATTAATTGATGCGGCATGCTTACATTGATGTAGTCATAAAATACAATTAGAATATTTTTTTTTTGAAATGGAAATTGGAGAGTAAAATATGAGATCTCTCAAATTTATTTAGATACACTTACTACCAGTACACTTACTATCAGAATATGTCTGTGGATGCACAATTAAAGTAATTGATTTTTTATAAATAAAAAAGTAGACGCTTTGAATTCTCAGGTAATTACTAAATGTAGACAATCAAACAATCTATAGTTTTATAGTTTTTGGAAAGTTGAAGTTCCTAATCCAAGGTAACCTCATTCAAACAATTCTTACATTAGAAAATCCAGGAATTACAGTAAGTTGGTTGCAATGTGTTTCCAAACTTCCAAGAATTATACGGCAAAAAGGGCAGCCATTCGCCAAAGGAATTGTGAAGCCACAAAACTCACGCACGTTGGCGGAGCGTCCACCTGTTCCTCCTCCCGAGTAAAAACTGACGTGAGAAACAAGTCCGAAAAGTTGCGGTACCTGCTGCGGCTGTTGGGAAATGAATTGGGGAGGGCAAAGGGGGCTGCCTCTGTCTTTTGACACAGAATCTCACACGTGGGTTTTGTGAAAGTAAGAAAAAAGCGGCTGTCAGCTTGTGTTCCATCAGCCAAATCTACCCCCGGGACCTACCCTCATCAGACGGTTTATCAGCTAAACTTGGAAAATTCATCTACCCGATTATTAATAAAATAAAAAGGGAATTTCGCAAATTGCTGTCTTTATTGATGCCCGTTGATATATTCTGCTATGTTATAAAATGCGGGCACGTTTGCTTACTCCTGATTTTTCCCTTTCAATTTATTTGCTTTATTTTTCTTCTCATGACCGCCTTATAAATTTCTTTCCATCTTTAGGTTTCTCCTCTCGTGCTTCCCTAATAGCTCCTATACATATTAATACACTCGTTGCTTAGCTCTTATCTTTCCTTTCCCTCTCTTATCCTATGCTCCACACTCTCTTCCGTGCGCCGGCTTCTTTCTGCAAAAGGTTTTGACTCCCTCTCTTGTTCGCTCGCTTCTATCTTGGCAATCGGATGGGTTGCTAATGCAGGATTGTTTTACTCTCTGCTTCCAGATTCGTTAAAATCTTTGAGGGTTTTGGTCACTTTATCGATTAACAACAGCAGCAGGAGATCGGAGTGTTTCATTTATCGACGCTTGTTGAGAAAAATCATGGTATTTCACTTTACTGGATATCTCTGCTTCTGCTTTATTTATTTTGGTTGTATTACTTCAATTGACGTTTTCTTTTTCCTAATAATCAGGTGAGTCCATTTGGGCAGATGGGCAAGCAGGATTTGGGTCCACCATGGTTGAGACCAATGCTGAGAGCCAGCTATTTCATTCCCTGCGCAGTTCATGGGGATTCTAATAAAAGTGAATGTAATATGTTTTGCTTAGATTGTATGGATAATGCCCTCTGCTCTTATTGTTTGATTGATCATAAAGATCACCATGTTGTTCAGGTTTGTCTTAAAATGTATTCTTTCTCCCTTTGAATAATTTTCAATTCAGTTGAATCACATTGGAAGAGTCGGCTGCAATAATATATTGTTGGTCGGGGGATTGTTGCAGATAAGGCGGTCTTCGTACCATAACGTGGTGAGGGTAAGTGAAATGCAGAAGTACATAGATATATCCTGCGTCCAGACCTACATTATCAATAGCGCCAAAATCGTATTCCTGAACGAGCGGCCTCAGCCAAGGCCTGGAAAAGGAGTCACTAACACTTGCGAGATTTGTTGCAGAAGCCTCCTTGATTCCTTCAGATTCTGTTCTCTTGGATGCAAGGTTTCTCTCTCTCTCCCTCTCTCTCTCTCTCTCTCTCAATGTGAATGTTTCTTGCTTGCTTTATCTGCGCTTAAGTTAGAGGTTCAAGTTCTTTTTTTTTTTTCTCTCTCTTTTTTTTGTGTGTGTGGGGGGCTCAAATACATCAATTTTGCCTCAGTTTACTTCAGTTTGATTTTTTTTTTTTTTTTTTTTTTTTTTTTTTTGTGTTGGTTGTTTGATATCAGAGAAATCGGTTTTGGTGAGTTTTTCTATCAATAAACTGAGTTCTATATCTGACCGAACCCCAAAATCTTGAGAGAGAGGAGAATTGAAGTTGTGTTGGTATCTTGATTTGGGAAACTCTAGTTGCTTGTACGCACATTTCCCTCTCCGTGATCTTTGGTATGGTTGTTGATGCATTTCGTGTTTGAATGGCCTTTGGGGGGTCTCTGTTCTGTTTGATGCCCTGTTCGGCTGTTCTGACCTACTCTTGTTTTAATAATCGATTATTGAAGTGTGCCCATTTACATGTTCATTTTCCTTCTTTAGCTTGGAGGCATGAAGCGGGGTGACCCGGACCTCACATTTTCGCTCAGGGTGAAGCCCAATCGGGATCCGATCCTTGGCGAGTCTGAATCCGATGAGTCCTCTACCCCAAAGAAGATGAGAAAGACGCATGCGTTCAACCGGTTGATGGATGGACTTTCTATTTATTCTTTAGATGGGCATAACAATGATGTTAGCTCGGGAGATGACGCCACAACCAACCTTTCTCCATCTACTCCTCCCATTTATAATCACCGCAATGCAAGGAGGAGAAAGGGTATTCCTCATCGTGCTCCATTTTGAGACTTCTCGACAATTGGCGGGGTCAGGGGGAGATATAGTAAGGGAAGGGAAAAAATATTATTAAAACGGGGGGAAGAAATGAAGGGGTGGTAGGCAATAGTGTTTTATTATGCAATGAAAGATAGACAAGAAAAATTAGGGAGGACATGATTTGTTATAGTATTTTTTTTTTCTTGTGTAAATAGTAGAAAATACTATTTTCTGTAAGTTATAGACTATGGAGCAAGGGAAATAGTTCCTTCATAGTGGTGGGGAAATTTATGAAAATAACAAATCTTAGGATATTAGTATGAAATATACGTGTATGTACATATGATATATATGTTGGGTTTAGGTGGTTGGAAAGATAGTAATAATTGAGTGGAATTATGATGGATTATGTGCATTCTCTCTTCCCCCCGGTACTCGGTGATGAATTTGCAAATATCTGGCGAGTTTTTGTTGTGGAGGAGCCATTTAGTAGCATGATTGAGGAGCTCCTATATTGTGTGCTTCTCATCAACGGGAAAACATTGATTTCGCAATTTGCTTGCTTTTGGGACGAATCTTTAGATAATTATATTTTTGCAAAAAAAAATTAGAAAGATAATTTTAAAGATACTGTGTCAATGATGAATCGAATGAAAATAAAATGAAGAGAACTATATATCGGTAGTTTGAATAAAAATAAAACTAAAAAATTCATAATTAAAAAAGATTTTAAAAATAGTTGTTTTTATTTTATATTTTTTCTATTTATTTATTTTTTATTATATATATTTTGATATTATGGAGTTGTAATATATAACCGAGGTATCATAAAATGTCTTGTGGATAGGAAAAAACATGGTCCAAGGTGTGTTATTCGAGGACCTTTAAAACCTAATACAATTTCGGGGGCCAACCCTCCCTTTGGAATTTCCCCTTTTTTTTTTTGGGTGGACGAACAGTTCTTTTTGATAGACACAATCCACTACCGATCCAATGTATGTAGGCTTTGCGCGTACAGTAGAGGTTGGTCTAGGTGTGAGGGGTTACTCGTCGAAGCAACTGCATGTATGCTTCTAAATTAATGCTTACCAGTGATCCCAGATATTTTCTAAATTTGTTGATTCTTGTTTCAAGAAAGAGTAATTTATAATATGATTTTAAAAGTTTAGTAAAATTTATAATTTAGTTTTTATTATTTTTATGAGAATAATTTAATTTCTAATGTTTTTATACTGTTAATAAAATTATATTTTTATTAAAATTTATTGTTAAGTTATATTAATTTAATTCTTTAAATTTTATTTTTTATAATAATTTAATTTTTTAAAATTTTAATAATTTATAAGTATTTAGTTTTTAATATATTTACAACAATTTAATCTTTTTAGTTTAAATTTATTTTTTTAATGATTAATTAATAATAAAATGGTTATCTTGTAAAAAAGTAAAATTTAAAAAATATATTTAATATTAAAAAAATAAAGAATTATAAGTTTAATTAAATTTTAAAAACGATACAGTAAATTACTTTTCAAGAAATTTAAAGAACATTAAAAAGATATTTGGGAGTGGAGTAGGAGAAAGGTGAGTAACTATGATAAGAATGAAAGGGCAGGGAATTGAGAAGCTTTGGATGAGCTTAAGTTCAAATCACATAAAAGCTTGGGTGACACGAAAGCCCCACAGGTGCTCCCAACCTTTATTATTATTATTATTTTTACATGTAATTTCCAAGTAAAAAGTAAAGGATTATAAACAAGTGGCTGATGATGAGAGCCGTGAGGAATCAGAAAGGCAGCGTATGCGACCTCTACTCTACTGCCTTTCCCTTCTTTTCCTTTTATGATTATTGTTATTGTAAAAGAAAATGAGAAGAATTATTGGAGGCCGAAGACGGTTGCCGTGCCCGTATGCGTTAAACATGAGAGGTGGAGTGACGTTTCCAATGTTAAAGGAAAATAACTCGACGGGTGTTGCGAGAAGGGAGAGGCTGCTTAATTTGTCTGTTCCTGAAGTTCTCCCTCACTGTCTGAGAAAGTGCCACGTTGTACTAAATGGAAGAGTGTGGGTGGACACATGTCGTCCGAATAGAAGAGAAGGGATTTGAGACCGCTACTTGTGGTGTTTCTACAGCATGAGTCTGAGAGGGTTGATGTTATTGAAATTGGCATGTAGTGGGTGGATCACTCATCACCATCCTTATCATCAAATTTACCTACAACCCAATAAACTAATCTGCCCTCTCCACTCATAGATTTTCTTTTTCTCTAATTTTCATAAATTTTGTTGCTATTTCATAGTATTTCTAAACTCAGAATTGATGGGATGGGCATATTAATATATTAAATGGTTCTTGAGAGAGGGGAAGGGGTGGGGTGGATAAGGCTTAGTTTCGGCTTCTGGCATGACGTCATTTCTTGCTTTCCTCAAAACGGATGTATTAATTGTTCCACTCTTTCCGTTCCGTTCAATTTAATTTCTTTTTTTTTTTATCTCATGGAAATAATTATTTTATTTTATTTTTATAAATTTACTTCAACATTCTTCTTTAATATCCACAGTGTAAATAGTTTTTAATTTACGAGATAAAATCAACGAAAACCAAAATCCTCATTGGAATAATTTTTAAGGTCTGCAAGAGTGGACTTTCATGTCTCTTCATTGGGCTAAATGAACAAGAGACAAGCTTCCCCTTTAAAAAAAAATTGAAAGAAAATCAATTAAGCTATAGCAATTGATAGTTTTATTCTACTATTTTAGAAGTTAGTTGTATTATCATTATTAGTAATTTGTTTTGGGAATTAGGACCAATAACATAAAAATCTGCCAGTTCGTTAAGCCCACTGTATATAAATGATATCCACATTGTTTGCAACTCCCTTTTTATTTATTTTTTCAATATGTTAGCAACATCATACAACTTTAGCATTCAGCATGTTATCGTGTGAAAGTTCTTTCTAAAGTCTTCTGGTAATTATTACTTTGTATGATGTGATCAGATATCTAGGATTCACATGGCATCCTTAGATATTGATGTAGAACTGGTGAGATGCTTTCTTGAAAGTGGTACTGAGAGATTGGTAGAAATACTTGAGAATTTAAGTCTTCAAATGGGATCATATTCATTATCTATGACAATAGCTTTCCAGGATGCATGATTATGCCACAGAGGGATTTGTGTTACATCAAGGTAATTGAAATTTAGGAACAATTGTATATTCCTAGCTACTTAATGCTTGAAATGTTCTACAGCGGCATTGTGTAGGTAATGTTTCTTGTTTTGTTTGGTTTCTTATGATCTTTGAAATTGTAACTTGAAACTGAAAATTAATTCATCGAGTTTGGCCTCTACCTTGCTTCTGAAACATATGAGAATACTAATGGCTGGTAAATGATATCATGAAAATTTTCCCATATTTTTAAAGTTTCGGGGTTCTCCAAAGTGATGATTTGCACTTGGGTTAATCCTCTATACAACCTAAATGGAATTCGCTTTACCAATATTTTATTCTTGGCATTGACACTTCTTTAACCTAATTCAGGTAGCAGGATCATCCATTGTTTGAAATTACAATTGGAGCTGCAATATTATTTATAAACGATTATTTAATGAGCAAAAAAATAAATTCATTTTGCTGAGAAAAAAGTTAAAATAAAAAGAAAAGAACTTATCGCATTTCCTAAAGGCAGTGAAAATTTCTGTTGTACGTAGTTTTAGCATTGAAATAAGATTAATTTCTAATATTTTAGTTTTGATTTTATTAATTAAATTTAGATTTAGTAAATTTAATTTAATTGTCAATTTGAAATCAGACTAATTGACTTGAATCAAATATTGATTTAATTTCAGGTATAAAACAAACCATGTTGATGTTGGGTTTAACGGTGTGAGTAACTGGAGAAGGTGTTCCTTCCGCTACATATGATATGTGAATGGTGATACTCCTTCCATCACATTATATAACATAAATGTTCAAATTGTTAATTATTTCTTTAAAAAAATGTTGATGAAGAACTTGACGCATAGGTAATTAATTGCAAGCAAATGGGAAATGGGACTTTGGAACCAACTTCCCATGAAAAAACTCAGACCAGTGGACATGGACTTGCCATTTTGTCTGTTACTGGTAGCCAATGGCAAGTGCCGATGACTTTTGACTTACCACCAATTTGCGAACATTGGTACATTATTGTAGCCCAAGCCAGCGAGCTTTGGATGGGTGAAAATTCTTACAGGACAGGCCGCGTGCCACGTCATTGATGAGTTATAAGGCCATAATCCATGTGTTGATCAGAGAGTCAGCAGTTGTCTGCTGTCTATTTCAAACCTTCTTCAGGGGAATTCGCTTATGACGGGCTCTCACACGTCATTGCCTTGTATACTCGCTATGACCTGCGCTCTTCCTTTATTAGACATACCAATTGACGACTCCCTCAACTTCTCTTTTCCTACCTTCCCTCGCTTGCTCTGCTCTCTCTTCCGTCTTCCCTCTGCTACTCTCACTTTGGTTGATTTCGGGCCTACCAAATCGAAAGAAATGGGCACCTGTTTCTCTTGCTCAGTCTTCAGTGAATCTCAGCTTCTTCCCCCGACTGCAAAGGTTGTTTCAGTTAATGGGAATCTCCAGGAATACAATGTTCCTGTATTTGTTTCTCAAGTCATCAACTGTGAAGCTGCATCATCCTCGTCTTCATCATCTTCTTCGCCTTCTTTATTCCTCTGCAATTCTGACTTTTTATCCTATGATGATTACATACCGGTCTTGGATTCCAACGCTCAGCTAAAAGCCAACCAGTTATATTTTGTTCTTCCTAGATCTAAACTCCAAAACAGGCTTAACGCTTCTGACATGGCAGCTTTGGCTGTAAAAGCTAGCATAGCCATACAAAATGCGTCTAAGAAAGACGCTTATCGGCGTAAGAAGGCCAGGATTTCCCCTGTTCTGTTAGGCAATCAGTCCTTAGCTTCATCATATGATGCCCATGTTATTAAGTCGTTCGAGAAACCACAGGCACCGCAGCAATCACCTGTGGGGTTTTCCAGATCCGGGTCTGTCGGAAGATTACGAAAGTATACTTCCAGACGAGCGAAATTAGCTGTTCGCTCCTTTAAGCTCAGATTAAGCACCATTTACGAAGGGACAGTGCTCTGAGTTCTTTTTTTCTTTTTCATTTATTCCATGTGTTGTGCCACCAGCCCACTCCTGACAGAATTACCCCTTGGCAGTATAGACCAATCTAGTAGCCCCATTGCTACTTCTTTTCAACGATTGGCCTGTCCCTTCATTATTTTGGAAATTTCGTTTTTTGGGTTATTTGGTCATCCATAAGCCTACTACCACCACCTTAGAGAGATTGTGGAAGTGTCATCTTTCATACGTGAAATTTGGAAGACATTAATTCAATTTTGGAGGAAAAAAAGGGCTGCGTAAGTCAATTCTCATATGTTAACTATCGATTATATAATTTATGTACAGTTCCTGTAAAAACAATTATTGAGTATTTTTATTAATCTCATTTTTTTTAGATTTTATAATAATTGAAACTCTATATGTCCCGACTTTTTCACGCAATTTAATTTAATTGATTGTTGAGTTTATAGTTTGATTTGAAATAAATGAATTTAAATAAAAATTTCAAATTAAAAAGTTAGACTTCTTCCATTAGAATTAATTAAATCAAAATTCTTATAAATTTCATTATTGAAAAATAATGCATATGTAGGTTTGCGTGCATATATCGTCTTTAGGTAGACAAGACATTTTACCATTCAACAAAAGGAGAGTGAGTTTGGAGAAAGGGTCTTAATTCAAAAGCGTGAATATGGTTATGAAACCACGGAGAAGGTAAAGATTGAATGGTCCCTGCAGCCATATTTGTATCTAGAGAACGCGGACATGACAACTGAAATCTCGTATACAGTTGCGTACAACAAACACGTCCTCAGTATGAATTAAGGCGGAAATGTAAGCACCGGTCCGCATGCCAATTTCTCCAGATTAAGCCGTTCTAGTTGGCACCCTCTTTTCAAAGTCAGAGTTGCGACTTTTTGCATTCGCGGCAACTTCGCTTAACAATAACATGACTACCGTCCTCCTTTTATTTTAATATTTACGTTGTTTTTTTTTCCTCTTATCCCACTATGCATATTTTTAATTATTTATTTTACATTAGGCAGCATTAACTTGCATAATCACTTATTCTCAAAATCAATTTGATTCTACTTAGATCCAATAGTATTTTTTACTGCAAAAACTACATATGTTTAAAGACCTTTAATCGCTAGTCTTTACATAAACTTTAGTTTGTATCATTAAGATTTAATTCAAAATTTTATTTATTAAAAGAATATCCAGCAGAGAAATCTGTCTCGTTTATTTTAAAATACCGTAATGAAACCCTCCAAAATATGGTCCAATTATAATCTTAATCATGCACAAAATTAATGAGAAAAAATCCAACATCATCACTTCTCAGCTCCCTCTAGAATATTTATTATATATATTTTCTATTTTGCAAGTGGAGGTAGGAAATGTGGTACGCGAGCCATGAAATCATTGCTTAATTTAGAGGAAAAAGGTATTGAAGCCTAGTTCTACTAAGGATGAAGGCCTTATTCCTTGGGACAAAAGTTTAATCTTTTAGTGCAAACAATATGTACATTAAGTTCTTATCAGACACCGAATTTCATCCTAACAACTAAATTAACAAGCATCACAAAAATAGGAAAATTTATTCTCCTTCTCCTGCCAACCTAAAAGAGGCCATTTAGGTATTCAATGCTTTGACATTTCACTGTTTTGGATGAATTTGGTTTGAACAAATGGACAGGGACTATTTAATACTCCGAGACTGAACTGTATTTAATAATACACATACGTCACATTGATGCGTTCTTTGTTATATTAAAATTCTTATTTGAACTTTCTCATATATTTATAAGCTATAACATTATAGTAATTTAACTATGACCAACCGAATAACAATACCCACATCTAATAATTAATAATTTTTATGTAACTAATAAAATTTCAAATACTATTTAGCAATATATTAAAAAAGCCCTCTAATTTAAATAAGAAAAGGAATAATAATTACATATTAGACTTGATAAAGAATATTTTTATGTTTTTGGTTTTTAATTTTGAGTTGTGAATTTTATTTTTCTATTAAAAAAATAACATTCAATATATAATAAAATGATAAAACTCAAAATTATGGTATCATCAATACTATTGAGTGTCCAGTCGCTAGACGGTATTGGGAGACTTCATGGTTGGATTTTATTTGAGATCTAGTACCTCGTTTCCATATAGATTTTCCTTGTATTTTTCTCGTTTTAATGCAGAGGAATGTGGTCTTTTACTCACTGTTTGTTGGAGTTTATAGTATCACCGCAATAAGAAGATATGGAATTGTATTGTTTTTTTCCCACAATCAGTGTTTTAGTTCACTGAAAGGAGCCTTGAGAATTGGGTTCTTGCTCAAGCATTATTAAGCAATTCGAGTTCGGAAAGCTCTTTTATTGTGGATCATTGGCAGTGTCCTTTAGTTGTATTCTTGAAGGTCAACATGGATATTGTAACAAGTATGTACAACATGTGTACAGATGTTGGCCTAATTGCTAGAAATCATATGGGATGCTTTGTTGTTGCTAGATTTTTTTTTTCTCATGAGTTCTTTTTCTCCAAAAGTTTCAGAAGCGATGGGCATTATGGAGGCACTTACTTGATCAAGAGTTGTGGGTTAAATAGTTTTGATCGAGTCCAATGCAACGAGTGTGGTGGCTGCTCTTTAGTCTATCTAATTCCTCTTTACAATTCTCTAATGGTTTTGTTTTAGCAGATTTTATACTTTTATATCAGAGTTATCAAATGTTTTTGTTCACTTTATTAAGCGTTCTGCGCATAATGTAGCCCATATTTTAGTACGGGCAATACGGTCTTTATTAAGACTTGGGAGCTGGATTGATGTGCCTCTCCTTTTACAATACTATTTTCTCTAATTTGTAGTAAGGTTTACACTTTATTTATATATAATATATATATATAATGAATTTTTTTTAACATACAATTATTATAATCCATTATTAGAATAACAAAGGATTAAATTTAATTAGTAGTTAAAATTAATACAATATTACATTTTGCATATCAATTAATTAAAAAAATAATACAAGTTAAATTATATATATATAACGTTCAACACAAGCTAATAAAACTAATAACCGGAAAAGACAAACATCAAGCATTCCAGAAAGGAATATAAATGGAATTGAGACATCTCTTATATCTATCAATTGATAATGGTCAATTAACTTCAAGCATTATATACAGTGTGATAAATCTCTTAATTTTGAGAGCAAGTATTAACTTGTACTTACCGTCGATTTTTTTTTTCTTTTTTATTATAGAATTTTTTTTTCCCTTTCCATCCTATAGTCAGTTTTCACTTGTCCCAGCCAAATAAGAGACAACTTCTATATTTTTGTCGGAATAGTGCGTCTTTCCTTCTCATCTTTGAGTGAGGCCATAGATATCTTTTTTTTCCTTATTATTACTATTATCGGGTTTTGTTTTCGTTGGGTTGTGCTTCTAAGTCCATTCATTGATATACAGGTTAAACCAGAAGACCAATTGGGTATAGTCCTTGGCTGGTGCATGCCAGTGTCTCGATGCATGCTAATGTCTCTCATAGTTTGATTCCTCATACTCCGTATAGTATATGCTCTGCCTTCTTTTTTCCATCCCTTTTTTATAAATGATTTCTATTTTTTTTCTTTCCCCTGTATAGATACAGTTAACATACATGAGATTACCTTCAAAATTCATTAATAAAAATGACACAAATTAACAATAATTTCATGGCATGGTATTCTAGTTGTTTCATTTAAAAAATGCCAGGTCTCAATGGAGTAACAGAGAACCTTGATATAAAAAAAAAAAAAAAAAAAAAAAAAAAAAAAAGGGGTAACAGAGAAAAACATGCTGTTTTGTCCCTCTAAAGACAATACGTAAAGACATTACAAACACCAAAGATTACCAACATATCACGATAAGTAGAACCAGAATGTCTCAAGTATTAAATCCTCATATCCCATTAAGAGTAACCACAACTTTGCGGGCAGTAGGTTGGTCACGATGTTCACACAGCCATATTCCCTGGACGACCCAAGAAAAAGACAGATACATTACACGATTGTATTACCACGGTAGAAAAGAATATAGAAAAGTAAATGAGAAAATGAAGCCACAAGAAGTTGACAATAAGAAATATGATAATTGATTTTGGTGGACAAGCTTGCAATTTAATGGACAATCTTGCAGGTAAAAATACAGAGAAGGGCTGCTCCAGATTGTGATGATGCTTAGTTTGGTTCATGAGGGGTGGAAACCTGGTTTATCACCGGACACGTGAAAGACAAGAAAATCATCCTACAGGCCACTCTAGACACTTCCATAAAATTTCCAAGGGATCAGGAGATCAGTATCATGCTATTACTGGTCTAGAGCATTTCTATCAAATATCCTCATTGCATATGCTAACAAGTAAAAACAGATTAAGTCACCGATTGTGCTCATAACCTTTTTCTATATTTTAAAGGAAGATAAATTTATTGTTTATTTTCACTAAAGACTATATTGTACCAAAACACGAGCATTGCTTATCGTTTAACAGACAATTCCACACACCTGCCAGGTGCCCATATTAAGCTTTCCATTTGTGATTGGAATCCTGCATAGGAATATAAACTTGATAAAATGGAAAATTACAAATTTAAGTGTAAAAACATAGAAACTGCGTATGGAGTACTCTCACGTGAGTGCACATCCAAAAATCGATGATTTGATGTGGGCTGGCATGTCATCTGGACCTGAAAATGTTTCATGGAACAACATCAGCACATACACACTAGAAAAAAGTAACAAGAGATAGAATTAAAGGAAAGGGGCCAGAATCATGAGTTGTAAATTTATGATGTCAATGCTAGTATATGCATATACACATTTTGGCAAACCACGCAGGTGAAGCCTTCAACCTTCTGCTGCTAAAAACAGAGAAATGAAGTGAAAAATAATTGCATCGGGTCTCCATTTATGGGATTGAGATTTTCAAGATCCTCTTTAGGATTGCTGTAGGCTAGAGGTTATTCCCAAACAAGTTTGAGCTTCATCATAGGCCTCCATTAGTTCAAAATGGTCTAATTCAATTTCCTTGGAAGTGTACTTCCTTTCTAGGAAGCATAATTTGAATGCGTTCGACTGATATGTTAAATTCTCAAAAAGTAAATAGTGTGTGACTAAAAAAATGACATAAATATTTCATATATTATGCATAATATTTAAAATATAATATTCAATTTAATAAAGAAAATTATATATTGACCAAATACTCAAATTTTAAAAAGTAAATACTCAACTCACGTAATAATCGATATATAATTTTTTTTATGATAATAATAAAAATTATCATAAAATATAAAAAATATTTATGTTTAATTTAATTAATTTCTTTCTTTATTTGAATGAATATACAGCTTAAATAAAATTATATAATGAAATTTTTTGCACATTATTATCAATCAATAAACATAACCTTCAATTTTCTATTAATTTTCACCTAAATACTTAATTATGAAAAAAAAAAAACAAAAATGGTAAAATAGGAAATAAGGAAAGTAATGGTTGGGGAGGGAAATTTACTTCCCTTATCCACAAAATAATTTTCCAGAAAGTCATAAAATCATGCCAACCAAACAGGTAAACATTTCATACTTCCGGAAAGTTGAACTTCCCTCGCTAAGTTACCCCCAACCAAACATAACCATAGTTCCTCTCTTGTTCCAAATTGGTAACTAACTAAAAAAAAATCTGGAGCATTAAAGTCGTGTTTCTATGTGAAATGCTAGCCAACACTTATGCTTTGTTTGGACTAAGGGAAATGGAGAAGATAAAAGAAATTTGATTTCTCTAAATTTTCTTGTTTGGACATCAACTAGAGGGGAGAAAAGAAGAGAATGAAGAAAAATGAGGAAAAATCATATTTCTCAACTTCTGTGTTTAGTCCAAAACATTTCTCTCCAAATAAAAATAAATAAATCACATTTCTATTATTTTCTTTTCTCTTTATTTCTCCTCTTCAATTTCTCTTCATTTTCCCTTCACAACTAAGCATCCAAGCACCAAACAAAGGGTTATGTTAATTGGATTTTGGAAAAAGGCAACCCGCAACTGGAAAAATTGAATATGAAGCTGAGCTAACCTTCCAACGTATGCTTCCAAGGTGCAGAACTCCCCTGAAAAGTGAAAACACAAGCAATTAACAAAAGAAGGCCATTAGTAGTAAGAAGACCATAGCATAAAAAAAAATAACCTCAGGAACTATCTTATTGAGGAACGTCTCGGTGTCATCTCGAACATCAGAGTCATAATTCTCGTTGATAGTAAGAGAGGCACTTGTGTGGTGTACTGATTTAGAGAGAGAGAGAGAGAGAGAGAGAGAGAAGCAAAAAAAAAAATCAGTAATCAAATTTGGAAGCGAAGGAAAGAAAAGGTGGGGGCTTTGGAGACTTACAGAAGAGATGAGCAAGGCCGCACTTGAATTCTGACAAGTCTGAACCAATTTCATTCAAAATCTGGATTCAAAGCATCAATAAGGACAAGATATTTTGTTAAAAATTGGTGAAGCTGGATAAGAAATCTGAATTCGGAAATCAAAATCAAAGAACTACGGATTGGAAAGAGAATTAAATCGATAAAACAAAATACAGTAACCTTGGGAGTAATAAGATGGCAGCCTCGGCGCTGTGGGGGTAGGGTAATAGTCTTCTGCGCCCACTTAGGTACGGCCGCAGCCATGGAGTTGGAATCGCTGTTGACAGAAGAAGGTTTAGCAGTGTAGAGGGAATTGACGCGAACCACCGATGGAGCCAACGCCCACACCCTGACGGGCTTTGGTGCTGAGAAAGACACAGAGGAGGAAGCAGCTCGTACATGCATTTGCGTTGGTGGTAGTCTTCTAAGCCCAGGTGTCCAAGGAAGCCCAGAGCAGATATTTACACCTCAATCTTAAGATGGGCTTATTTGAGAATCGACGGGGCACACTGATTTAAATTCGAGTCACTAGTGGCTGACCTTGCTCCAATTCACTGTTTCAAGTTTATTACATGTAGAAAAACCTCATCTGACATCTGATGGTCCACAATTTACCTTTTTATCAAAAGAGTAATTATAACGTGAAGTAAGTGTTGATATCATACCAATATATAATAATATAATATAATATAATAAATTAATGTGTGAATAGATATAATTATATTTTTCTTAGAAAAATAATTGTTAATTATTGATATATCAATTTATGAATCGCTTTTATCATTCTAAATAAACAATCCTATTTATATAATTTCTCCTACCTACAGGGCTTATGACATTGTAAAATTTATTGGAAAATAAGTGGGTGGAAGTGAAAATAAAAGAGAAACTCTTGGAAAATCTAAGTCCCCAGCTTGTTTGATGTCTTCTAGGGAGGAGGAAGGTTATTTGCTTATGATTTTTCTTTTTTGGTTTTTTTGTTCAGCGATGGATCACTCTCTTTATGTTAGAGCTAGACTTTTTATTTTCCCTTTCTGCTTTTATTTGTTATTTTAGATGTGGATTCTAAAGGGAGAGGTCTTGTTTTAAATCTATCAGTACAACAGAACTTTTTGAATGAGTTTTTAAGCCAAAACTTGATCTTTTATTGATTACGAAACTTAGACTATTCTGCAATTCTGATGCTTGTTAGCTTTACGAATTTGATTTTAATTTTTTTCTTTGGATGAAAGTGGAGTCTTACTGTATTTTAGCCCTTTCTCAATTTTAGTGTGAAGAGTGGTTTAGCGGCAACCATCATCGTCTGTTTTGTTCCTTAATTTTTCCTTAATTTTGCTGAGTTTGGTTTGAATTTTTTTTTTTTTTTTATAATCTAATTTATGAGTTAATTTGCTGAAAAAAAAATATTAGTTTGAATTTCTGAGCTTTGTCTTTAGACTCATTTATGTATTTTGCCCATTAGAGCGTTGCATTGCAATTACCCGTGAAAAAAAAAAAAACAGCATATGACATGTAGATTTATTTGAGGAAACTTATTGGCTACGGTTTAAATTTTATGGATCCGTGTTAAATTTAGGTTTAAATGTTTAAAAAATGACTATTCATATAAAAAAATTTAAAATTTAATATTATTTTATAATTTAATTTAAAATTTTAAAAATTAAGAAAATTATTCAAAATCATAAATTTTATTATAATTATATTTGATTTTAAATTTTAAATTAAATCAACTGTGTGTTGCTAAATGAATAAGATTGATGTGAATTATTTTATTATACTTATATGTCATATATATAAATAAATGTTATTAATATAAAATAATTTAAAATTTTTATTTAATTTATAATTTAATTTAAAATTTTAAAAATTAAAATAATTTAATTCAAAATCTTAAAATTTATTTTCTTTTTCCTATTAAATTTTTATGATTCTACTATTATATTTCAATTTCATTTATTTACTGCAATAAATTATAATTAGACTTTTTTTTATTTTTTAGTTATAATTCTCTTAATTCTATTGAGTTTTAATTATGTCCATTCTTAATACAATATCTACGTTTATATCTTTAAATGCTACTTTATATTATTAAGTCGTAATAGAAAATTAATAGTATAATGGTAAAAAATAATAGTATAATTTCTATTTTTTTATTATATTAACATGATTGTTTATAATGAATATAATCACATTTATTATAATGGAGACTTAACAAGATATTTTTAAAAGAAAAAATAAAAAATATGAAATTTATTGTAATTTTTATTGGAACTATGACAAATAGAAATAAGTTGAAACTGTAATATTTTACACCAGATTAGATAAAAATAAACAAAATAAATTTAAAAATTTTGAAGTGAATTACATTAATTTTTAAAATTTTAAATTAAATTATAAAAATATTAAAATTTTAAATATTTTTAGAGAGATTTATATTTTAATCTCTCGATATTACCATTATTAATTTGAGCATTTTTTAAAATCTATTAAAACGTCATTAACTTTTCTGTCATTTTTTTTTATTAAAAATAAATAAAGAATGATGGAGAAAATTTTTAAAATTCAATTTTACCCTCAAATAAAACATTTTATTTAGTCATTGGATATTGCTATTATTAACAAATCAGTCCCTATATTTTTTAAAATATATCCAAACATCCTAATTTTTTCTCATATATATTAAAACGTCATTGTCATTCCTTTCCATCAACGAAATGGTCTCTCCTCCTTAAAAAAGAAGAAGATGATAACGATAAAGGAGAAGAAAAAGAAAAAGAAGAAGAAAGAGAAGAAACAAATGATGATGAATAAAAAGAAGAAGAAAAAAAAGAAAAATCTCCTCCTCCCTAAAGAAGAAGAATAAAAAAAAAAATCGAAAAAGAATCATAGGAAAATAAAAGGAGAAAGAATCAATGAAGAAGAAGAAGAAGTAGGAGGAGGGGAAGAAAAATTAAGAGGGTAATTTGGTCTTTCGCTATATTTTTAACGGCGAAAATAGATAAAATAATTATTTTGTTAATGAAAAGAAAAGATAAGAACGTTTTAATAGATTTCTGAAAATACACCGGTTAATAAAAGTAATACCTAAAGATTAAATTATAAATCTCCCATATTTTTACCAATAGCATATAAATAAATATAATAAAATAATTCGAGTCATCTTCACTATCTCCAATTAAAATTTTTATTTTAGCATTTATCTATATGACATATAAATATAATAAAATAATTCGCGTTTACCATTCACGATTCAAATGTTAAAAATTATATATAATTGCATCTTAATTTATAATTTTTGAATTTTAAATTAAATTATAAAATGGTAAAAGATTTTAAAATTTTCATATAAATTTATCTTAAAAAATTCAAAACTTTAGCACTTTTATTAATTTTAATTATTTTTTTAATTTTAGTCTAATTTAAAACTTTTGCATTATTTATAGTCCATAATCATAATTGAGATTAGGATTGATAATATAGTATGAATATTAATATTTTAATCGTTATTACTAATGTGGATAAAAATTTTATAATAAACAAAATTTAAAACTTTTGATATCAATTATAATCTAATTTTAAAGTTTTATTTCAAGTACAACAAATTAATTAATTTTAATCTAAATTAGTTAAATTTAATATAATTTACTATCATATAATACATTATTTATGGTAGTACAATTCAATTCTAATATAATATCTGATCAACTATATTTTATTTTCAATTAAAATATATATTAACTAATGGTTGTAATTTCTTCTCATTTTTCTGAGAAAATATTTAAGTATAGATATTTTAAATTGTGTACAGATGGTCTATATATTTAAACATTGATTGAAATTCAGTTAACGTGATACTAATTTCTACCTAGTTATATTTTTACTATTATTAAAATTATCATAGATATTGCAATAAATAATACTTATGAAAAAAATACACATATAAAATATGATAAATAATATTAAATAATTAATAATAATAATGAATACGTGATTACTACCAATTTTTTAAGAGAATATAAAAAAATTAATAATATCTTATATATATCTATTGTGATATTTTTCTATTACCATATAAATGAATTTCATTTTACAGAATTATAATTTATACTAAAATTTAAAAAATATTTTATATTTTATAAATGTTAGTTATATATGTACACTTAAATTTTAAGAAAAAATAATTAATTTAAAAAAGTAAAAATGATTTCAAACACTGTTTTAAACAATATAATATTTTTAATTATAAAATATTATATTTATTTCATAAATAATAGTAATAAATACATTAAAAATATAACAATTATATTTAATAAAATAAATAAATATATTAGTTTTCATTATTCTAAATAAAAGAATATTAATTTTAAATAATTTAAATCAAAATTAGTTAATTAACTATAATTAAAACAATCATTTAAAATTAAATTATAATTGATAAATATCAAAAAAAATTTAAAATTTTTATTATAAAACTTTTGGTCAATAATATTAAATAAATATTAATATTTATTACATATCAGCAGTTACATCAATAATTATTAATTTTAATTTAATATTAAAATTTTAAATTAAACTAAAATCAATAAAAAAAAATTGACTATGAATGATAAAAAGGCCAAAATTTTAAATTTTTGAAATGTTTAAAACTTAAATTTATTAGCTATGGTTAGTGTTGGTTACTGCAATTATTAGGCCCAATTGCAAAGGCTAAAAAGTAGGCTGGGCAGGGCCTTCCTTGTTTAGCATTGACGTGCACGAACGAAACAACAAAATGGTTAATTGTTGACGCAGCAGGCATATATGCACTAGTGAAGTGATGGATAATTGTTGACGCAGCAGCAGCAGGAGGCTGTTTGATAGATTCGCATTCATTTTCCATTTTGATTCTTTGAATATATTCTTCGTTCCGCTTGTTCCACCGCTTCACTGTTATAAAAATAGTTTATTTAAATAAATTTGAAGAAAAAAAAAATCACAGATTACAAGAGCTTTTAATATTTATATTCAAAAAACCCTAATTTAAATATTGTAGTAACATTTTAAAGAGAATATAAAATTATTAAAATTATATTATAAATTAAAGATGTAGCACGTGTATTAATTGAGACAAACAAATATATATAAATATATTTTTTAATTGCGATCAATCTTATTTCCCCTACTGATACATACAGGATGGGCAGCAATTGGCGGTGGAGAAGGTGGTTGCTGGTACTATGTACAATAATTGTAAGCGGCGGCGCTTCTAAACCGGAAGAACCTCTCGTCACGCGAATTGCTTTTGGATCATGCGCCAACCAAAGTGCCCCTCAGGTTTCTCTAGTTTGATTATTTTGCGATGATAAGTTTCTTTTGTTTACTCTCTACTTTTATGTCCTTTTTCTTCATTAACCATGTTTGTGTTGTTCGCTATTAAAAGCGCATATCCCGTAGAAATGATTGCTCTGATTAGAATCCTTGTAGAGTGATTTAAGAGTTTCTTTATTTATTTTTTGTGTGTATAAAAACGCAAGCTTGATTAATGTAGCATCCGTTGCTTCTTGCCCTCTACTTCATGGATGCTCTTAATGTGACTCTGCTTCTATGCAGCCAATCTGGAATGCAATAATAGATTTTGATCCCCAACTTTTTATTTGGCTCGGTGACAACATTTATGGAGACGTTAGACGCCCTTTTAAACTCTTCGGAAAGGAAAGGACAATTGGGCCATGGAAGAATGTTCCCAGGTTTGTCCCTTCTTCTCAGCAGGAAATGGAGTCCAGATACCATAAAGCTAAGACTATTCCTGGCTATTCTCGACTTCCACAGACTGCTAAGGTTCTTTCCTCTGAACTTCTCTACTTTAATCCCTCATACTGTCTTAAGTGATAATGCATGGGTGTTGCAGGTAATTGGCACCTGGGATGACCATGATTATGGATTAAATGATGCTGGAAAAGAATTTAGTAGGAAAGTCAACAACCAGAGACTTCTCCTCAATTTCTTAGATGAACCTCAAGACAGTCCTCGGTGAGGAATTGTCCTATAATAACTTATTGTTTGTCCTGGGCTGATTAAAGTTTACTCTGTTTTAAGTATTTTTCTTTTCCATTTGCTTCGGTTTGGAGACCAGTTTAATTTGCCATGGTTTTCAATATTGTAGGCGCAAACAGGAAGGTGTATATGCGTCTTATATTTTTGGCCCAACAAACAGGCAAATTAAGGTATAAAAAGGTTTTTCTTTCCTACCACATGCTCTATTGCGCTTTCATTTTCGTAAGGTGGTATCTGCAGCGGGATTTGTGTCTATGATTTTGTTGTTTTTGGTAATATGCTGTAATTTCTGAGGTGTTCTGGGAGCTGTATATTGCTTGTCTTTTTTGTATATAGGGGACAAACTTTCAATTGATGCTGAGTAATGGCGAATAAACTTATTTAGGTTATTCTCTTAGATACAAGATACCACAGAGACCCCTTGCGTAGTGATGGAAGTGTGCTGGGAAGTTCTCAGTGGGCATGGCTAGAGAAAGAGTTGAATGGACCAAAAACAACCATCACCATTATTGGATCTTCCGTTCAGGTATTATTTTACAATTGACCCTTGATCAGGTTTATGAAGATACAAGTAAGCATAATAATGTAGGAGAAAATTAGTGACTATAGGTTTATAACACTATAAAAATATTATTATAAATCCATTTTAAATGATTTATCAAATACATGTAAAAGTAGATAGATCCTACCATATATTTTATGTTTTACTTCATAATTGATCTATCTTGACAGCATTCTTTTTCATATATTTACATATATGTGTGGTCCGTCCCTGGCTGGTGGTTTAGATTCTTGTCACCTTTTCCAGAACCCTGCAATGGTTGTGTTAACATGCTATAGTGTCTATGTGAAATATATGGAAATTATGGTATGTGGTTTCATGTTCACATCTTGAATCACCTGTGGATGCTGCTTTATGCTTCTGCATAAGGAGGCAGTTTTATAGCTGTTCATTGCATTATGGCTGCCTTCCTTTGGTTTTCAAGGAATAATTTGACACACGTTAAGCTCATAAAATAATCCACACTCACACACCAGTGAAAATTGAGAGACAAATCTCTGCTGGGATTTAGTATCAATCAAAGTTGCCAAAATCCAAGTTATCCCATAGAGTTTTAATCCCTAAACAGAGTAGGAATAGAACTCTACGATATGGGAAGGCTAAATAAATAAAATACATAAGTAAAATAGGAGTAAACTAGTCTGAACAAAACTAGGATTACAAAATAACTCCTAAATAAAGCTAAAGACATTAAAAACTGGACAAAAACAGCAATTCCCGTTTCTTCACTGTGCAGAAAATTCCCTAGAGCGTGTGGATTGTGGAATTCCTTTAGGCATGCTCGCCTCAGGACTGGGGATTCATGCCCTTCCTGCCCCCAGGATGTGTTCTGGGGTGTCTGCCTCTGGGCATGCTGAAATTTTTTCCAGCTGTTGATTTCTGGCATTTGCAGCCTTTTCCCTCCCCATGGACTCATTACTTAATATGCTGCACATCATAATTGGTGATTAGCCTGATATGATACTATTAAGCTAATACCACATTCTCCTTCTATCCTGAATCCCTTTGACATTTTTGTGATATTTCTATGTGCATATCCAGTTCCTCACTGATAGGGCCTTTTATTCTGTTATTATGGGTTAATTATGCTCTCATTTTGCCCTCACAATTTAGGTTATATCAAATCTTTCAGCAACCACTGGTCCATTGTTTTATTTGGAGTCGTGGGGACGTTTTCCAAAGGAGAGGAATCGCCTGTTTAAATTAATACTAGATAGTAAGGTTAGTCTTTTTCTTTTTCTTTCTTTCTTTTTTTTTTTTGAAAAACCATACTTTTTACTATTTTCCAGAACGGAAACATGCACTGCTTTTCCCAATTTTCCAAATTTACCACTTAATATTTTCTTATGCAGAGAGAAGGCATCTTTTTTATTAGTGGAGATGTTCATTTTGGAGAAATCTATCGGTATGACTGTGCTACAGGATATCCACTGTATGATGTGACCTCAAGTGGACTTTCCCAAGCCGTTGAGAAGGCAGTTCCAGGGTCATTAAGTTTAATTGTGAGATTCGTGGCATGGTTGACACCAACTACAATGAGAGTAATGAACCAAAACTGCAGATTCAGGTCATGTACATATGGTATGCGAGGAGTAGCATTCTCATTATGTAATTTCCTTTTGGTCCATTTTTTGATATTTTGAATATCTATTTCTCTGTAGGCCAACCCAATTTCAGAGCAATTGAAATAGACTGGAGTACAACTCCTGTGACCTTGAAGCTTGAAGTGAGAGACGTGAATGGATACCCTGTGACTGGTGTAAAGTTTCCATTGTTGGAGCTGCAATCACTTAGCATGAACTCTGTGCCATCCATTAAATTAGGAACGCATAGAAGGCATTGTACTCTTGAAGTAAATTTACCATGGATTGTCAGATATCGCCTGGCAATTTTATTTTATTTCTCTGTGACTGGTACGTCTTACATACCCTTGCTAAATTATTAATTTCTGCTTGCATTCCATGGCAATCAACCCACCATGGAGGCGTGAAAAACATTTTATTACTATTAAATATTAATGAAAAGCCAATTCTCCCAATATATTTACCTCAAGCAGAGTACAATATCACTATGCAAATATATCTTAGGCTTTCTTTGATCTGAATGGTTTTAGTAAATTTGTTGTTTAAGTTAAGCTTAAATAATGACTTCGGCTTCCACTGAAATGACCTTTTCCTATTTTCACTAAATTGTGATGTTTCCAATTGTATGTTGCAGTGTTGCTGCTTGCTGTGATAGGACTAATGTATGCATTTGTATCAGCATGCAGGCAATGCTTCCCCAAGTGCAAGTTTGATTGACTTGTGTCTTGATGGTGACACCAAGCTTTTAGGATGTAGGTTTTCTCATCAGGAAGCTGATTTGTTATTTTGGTAGCAAATGTTTGAGTCTTTTCTAATAGATTCAAGTCTTTTTCTACTGTTCCGCTGCACTGCGTGACATTTTTCAAAGTCAAGCGAAATATTGCCACTGTTCTTCTCTCCTCTCTTTCACTTTAATTGCTTTTTGGTGGTCATCAGTTTTATGGCGCAACATGAGATGATCTTTGAAATTGTATGATATTAGAACTCCATTGGCATAATTGCAGTAAACTTTTGATTCCTGTGAGAAATTTATGTTTGCTGCTTAGCTCAGCGTACTATTGAATTTTTTTTTTTTTTTTTTCCTCATGGAGGTAGTAGCCAATAGGACTGAATAAGTTTAGAACTCAATTTTGCTTCGCGTTCTTTGTTGGACCATTTAGCAAGACAGCAACTGTGAAGATGAAGTGTTTAGGTTGGCTTGAGCATTCTGTCTGGCTCTGGAGGATCTCACAATAAAATCCGTACTTTGTGGCATTTTAGTTCTTTCATCTCCTCTCGTGATCAATTGATGAACTAAATTTTATATACAGTCAAATCGAATCATCTGGAAATAAATTGATTTAATTTAATTCTTATAAACAAATTAAGATTACATATTTTCTATGTACAAACAAATTATTCAAAGTATATTGTTTTTCCATTTATCTAACCCTACGTAGTCAATAAATAACCACCTTAGCGCCGGGACACCTACACATCGAAAAACCACAAATTCAACTAATTTTAAACACCCAAGACAAATCAAGAAAAATTTTCATTTGAACAAAATTTCATCCAAAATCAAAATCATTCACATCCAAACAAGATAATACATAAATCAATATATTAAATTACAGAACAAGTTAAAGATGGAAGACACAATCTGTTGTGATGGAAATGTTACGGCTGATCACTGCCGGTTGTGCTAGGTGCCGGCTGTGACGCATTGGAGCAGCGGCGATAATTGGCGCAGTGGAGGAGAAATAGAGCGGTGTGACAGGCACTACAAATGAGAGGCACGACGTCCAACTGGGGGTGCGACGCTGCGGACTGGCGCTATAGGGGTGCGGCTGTGGCTAGCGTTGCGTGGCTTGGAGTTGTGAAGGTGATGATGCAGCAAGAAGAAAATAGAAAAAGAGTGGCTGGCGGTAGAGAAAGGAGTAAAAAGAATAAGGGCGGATAGGTATTCTGTGAAAGAAAATAATGAATATATACTAAGGAAATGAATGGCTAAGATTAATTACTAATGAACGATTAAGATTAAAAGGTAAGGGAAAAAGGGGAAAAAATAATAAGTGTTTGACATTGAGACTTCAACCCATGACCTTCAAGGTCAGAGTGGCACATTTAGCACTATGCTAAATTCAATTTTGTTGAATATTTTTCAATTAAATCCAATCCAACAAACTGAAATTTTTTAATTTTTAAATTAAATTAAATCAAATTAAATTGATTCGCTCAACTTTTTCAATTCAAGAAGAATAATATCTACTCCTAATTACAACCACAATTAAACTAACACTTTTTAAAATTATTATTAAAAATACTAAATAAAGATCTCATAATTTTAAGTTTTGCTCTTGATAATACCTTAATAAAGATCTCAGCCTGCTGCAAATCAGAAATGCAATGAACTATACACTAACTTGATCTCATCATGTTGAATTGAATTTTCAGCTATGAAAATAGCTTATTTATTATTCACATAAATCACAGTTCCTCTTCAGGTTGTAGCAAATCAACTAGAATTTTTTTCAATCAAATAGTTTGATTAGTAGAGATGCAACTACAACGTACTTTGTTTTTGCTGTGAATTGAGCTACAATGTCTTATTTTCTTAAATTCCAAGTAAAAGCTCCAGATTAAAGGAAAAAACATACCTTAAGGTGCTTTTATAATCAACCAAGTAACTAGCATAATCACTATTAAAATACCCAACCAAGATAGCATCTTGAATACTAGTATAGAGAATGCCATAGTTTGCTGTACCTTTTAATATATGAGGATCCTTTTACCAATGCCAAAATACTTTAGACTAGCAAATTGTATGAATCTAAATAATAGACGAGCTAAAAACATCAAATTAGGCTTTAAAATTAGGCCTTGTAGCAGTCGAATACAACAATAGAACCTTCTACTTTTGGTTCTCTATCATTTGTATGAAGCTTCTATTCAGCAATGGAGCTGCAGCTTATTTGAAATTCTCTATGTTGAATTTCTTTAATATATCAAGGGCATATTTGTGTTGAAAGATGAATATTCCACTTTCAAATTGATGGACTTTAATGTGAAGAAAATATTTTATCACATCAAGGTGTGACATTTCAAATTCGTACATAAACCTTTCTTTGAAATTTTGAATTTCCTCCAAGTTGTCTCTTATTACCAATAAATCATTAACATACAAAGAGATAATAAGCAAATTCTTACTTTTGTTCTTCACATATAAATTAGGCTCATTAAAACTACTTTAAAAGTCTTGATCAAGTTGTGAAATTCCATTATACTATATCAAGCCCTTGGAGCTTATTTTAATATATATAAAGTTTTATTAAGTTTGTAGATATGACCTTTACAGCCATCAATCTCAAATCTTTCAGGATATTTAACAAAGATTTCTTCCTCCAAGTAGCCATTAAGGAACACAGACTTGATGTCCAAGTGAAAAATCTTCCGTTTTTGTAGCCTCAACTAATAATCTTCAGCATAGCTTGAAAGTTCTAAAATAGCCAAATTAAAATTTTTATAAATCTCACCAACACAATTGGTTCTTAGTGGAGATGAATCAATATCAGAATCGGTATGAGAATCTACGACTTCTAATTTTAGAACTACAAGAATGGTTTTAGTTTTTTACTAATCTAAACAAGAATACTCAACTTAATCTATTTCTCGGTTCCAATATACATCATCATCAATCTTCATATCTCTATACACAACTACCCTACTAGCTTCAACTTTGTACACTCTATAGCCCTTTAATTGAGCTGCATAACCCAAGAAGATGTCAATCTTTGCCTTATCATTAAGTTTGCCTTTTTTAACTGCATGAGCATGGATGTAACAAGTTGAATCTACCACTTTCAAGTGTTTTGCTGATAGTTTTGAACAAAACCAAACTTCCATAGGTATCATTCCTTGTACTGACCTTGTAGGAAGTTTGTTGAGAAGATAAATAGTTGTATGTATAATTTTTGAAAAGTACTCTTCGAAAATTTTTTCTCAATCATTATGCATCTAGCCATCTCTATTACTATTCTATTCTTTCTTTGAGACACCATTTTGTTCAAGAGAATAGCTAACTGAGAGTGAATGCTTGATGCCTAAATCTTCATAAAATTTATTAAATTCATAAGAAATATACTCAGTACTATTATCCAATCTTAAAGCCTTTAGAATGCAACCACTTTGCTTGTTCAACAAGAGCTTTAATCTTTTTAAAAACTAAAAAAACTTGGGACTTATTGATGAGAAAATAAATCCAAATTATGCTTGTCAAATCATCAATAAACATAATGAAATACAACTTATTACTCAAAGAAATTATACTCAATGGTCCACATACATCGGTATGAACTAATTTTAATTTTGCCTTAGCCTCAATGTTTAATTACAAGAAAAAGATTGCCTATAAGACTTGCCCAGTTATCAATTTTCACACACATTATCATCAAGAATAATTTCAGGCATACCTCTAACCATCTCTTTACTTTGTTTGTACTCGAGATAATTCAGATTGTAGCGACCAAATTTTTCATGCCACAAATTAGATTCAATATTTCTAGCAACATATGAGATGTGTTATTCAACTGAATTCCAATTCAGAGAGAAGCTATTATTTGCCATATTAACTTTTAACAATTTAGCACCATGAACTAAATTTTATAAGAAGATGAAGTGTGTAGGTTGCGCTGAGCATTCCGTCTGGCACTGGAGGTTCTCACAATAAAATCAGTACTTTGTTGGCATTTTAGTTCTTTCATCTCCTCTCAAAGTCTATTGATGAGCTAAATTTTATATACAATCAAATCGAATCAAGTGGAAATAAATTAATTTGGTTTAATTCTTATAAACAAATTAAGATTACATATTTTCTATGTACAAACAAATTATTCAAAGTATATCTAAAATAAAAAAATTAAAAACAAAATTTCCATTAATAAGTTTTAACTCAAAACTGCCCATCATTCAAAACAAATAATAAACCATTATTACATGTTAAAAAAATAAATTAAAACATAAAATAGAATGAAATGGAGGAATTGTGAGCATCCGCAATAGTGTGGCGGCCTTTCGATGTGTTGGTATCCCGGCGCTAAGGTGGTTATTGCAGTGACTACGTAGGGCTGGATGGAAAAACAACATATAAAAGAATGAAAGGGAAAAAAATCAAAAAGAGGGAGCAAATGAATATAAAACTCTAGATCGGGGAAGAAGTAAAGAAAGCGAGATTATGAGCTGCATAAGTGAAATATTATAGAAAAGAGAATTTAGTGTAAAATATTAAAGAAAAAAAATGACAATTAGAGCTAGTTTGAGTTGTCATGTCAAAGAAGTGATGAGTGTTTTAAAAAACTCTAAATGGCATTTCTATAACTATCACACAATTCAGAAGTATTTCCAAAAATGCTACTAAGCATTTTCAAAGCAATTGGCTTCCCCTCTAACGCGACATAATTGTTATTTATTTGACCTCACCCATTTATCAATGAAAGAGAACATGCTTTTATCTCTTGCCATGTGATAAGTGCAACTACTATTAATGGAAGGGAACATATGTGATAAGTGCAACTACTATCAATGGAAGGGAACATACTCGTTAATAGATTCAAAATCTAAGGACTTCAAACTCTCTTTTAACATTTAAAATTTACACGTTTCTTTTTGGTTTTATCACTTCCTTGGAACTATTCCTTCAACATGTCCCAAACTTCTTTTGCTAACTCAAAAGCCATGATTCATGTGAAAATAATATTTGAAATTTACACGTTTCTTTTTGGTTTTATCACTTCCTTGGAACTATTCCTTCAACATGTCCCAAACTTCTTTTGCTAACTCATGAGCCATGATTCAAGTGAAAATAATATTTGAAATTGCAGAATGAAGACAAGAGAGCGCTTTAAACTTCTTTGCACTCTTCACTGTATTGTTTTATGTGAACAACCATAGTATTATGCCTTAAGGGAGATGGATCTCTACTCGTTTCCCCAACTTCTCACAAATCATAGACCTTTAAGTAAACTTTCATCTTCACTGACCAAATGGAATAATTTTCTCCTGAGAAAATAGGTGGAGTAGGAGTTAAATAGCTACTTGAAACCATATTTTCACTCACAAGTGTTTTAAGGTTTTTGAGGAAGGTTTCCTTGTTGATTTTCCCCTTCAAGGGTCACACAAAGCCCATGAAAAGCTCTGGTACCACTAGTAACAATTGCAACAATGGAGAACAAAGAAAGAAAATGAAAAATAAAGAAAAATACGAAGAATTTGAAGAAGAAACTTCTCTATTGATCTGGTATTAATCTGCTGTAAAAGTTACAAAAGAAAGCTTTTATACAAAATTTTTAAAGCTACTTACACTTTTCATAAGACAACTCCAGAAAACTTCAGAAACAAAGTTTCTGTACAACAGGTACAGCAACATAAATTAAGGTACAACAACCCGAAAATAAGGCTTAACTAAATACAAACTATCACTACGTTTCCAACTACAATCTCAACTAGACTAACAGTAGCACTTGAAAAATTACACATCTTACCCTTGTCTTTCGCTAGAGTGCAACTCATTCTGTAATCTTCTGTAAAACCTTCCAATATCTCAAACAAGATGGATTTGTATGAATAGACCGTAGAATCCATTTCAGCGGGCTTTGACAAAATTCCACATTGGATGAAGAGTCAATTTGCACTTCTGATCGACGTGCAAGCAAATGCATTTGAAAGAACAGTTCTGCAGGCCTCATTTCTGAGAAAAATATGAGCACATGAGAACAAACGTTAAATGGATGTAGAAGCATAACATTAGCCGTCTTTCGCAGTTGATTAATTTCAAATCATATCAGTTCCCAACCTTCTCACCCAATCCTTTGGCATGGATCATAATCAATGGTAGAATGACAAGATCCACGAATTTATTATATCAATTTACATGAGTAAAATTTTCCATGCTGATTCAAATTTACACACAACTTACTCTTGCTGTATATTTATTTATTCAAAACGGGAGAACATATTAACATGATCTGCTGTAAAACATGTTCATCAGTGTCTTTGTTCGAGAAGAAAATGTGAAAGGCAAAGGATGTTGCACCCCATAAATCATTTTCAATTACTCCCCATCCCAGTAATTGTACAAAAATCCCAAAAAATATCATCTAAATAAGGTATAATTTGATTGCACCACTTTCTTTTTCAAGGTTAATGGTAATCCCAAATTGTGAGGAAAGCACAATATATCAGAATTCAAACACAATCATCCTTATAAATAACTTTCTCGCGTTCGTACATATAATCATACCTGGTGGCCAAGAATACCATTCAAGGCGAAGATTCCTCTCCCATTTCTGCTTAGAGCCAAGGCTCCCTTCTGCTTGTGCCATCAATAAAGACACAATAGGCAATGGAATGATAGAATTTGTATTAGCTTTGGTAAGACTCCTTATAGCAAATGATAAAATTTGGTAGCTACTTGACATTTTGGCAAGCTCCATACAGATGGCACCTGGATATTAGCTCAGATCAGACATGCAATAGTCATCAATCCGTTTTCTATATTTATCAATAAGCAGCAGAAGTACAGAGAAAAAACTCAAGCTTTAAAACTTGAAAAAAATATCTGTAGTCGAAAACTAGTAAAACTCGCCTGTGTTCATTGATTTCACAATAGCAAATAGAACATGCCAGAGGACCCTTAAGTTCTCCTAAGTACCGAGTAAAACTAATTTTTCCAATATGTTCAAGACATATCATCATTGCTTTATATATATAAAAATAATAATAATCCGAATGAATATAGATGCAACTCTAAACCATGTCTGTCACTAATTTGATAGACTTGTAGAAACTTATTAGACATACAGAAAGACAACTTGATGCAGTATTTGCTAAATTTATATCAAAACATGTTATATCTAAAGTAATTCAAGTCGAAAGCAATAATAGCAAAACACTTCAAACCAAACTACTGATTGACAAATACCATGACAGAGAAAAAGACAGCTGTCAGTGCCCGCCAGCAAACAAGCTTGCGAAAGAAATGCTTCAGCAGATAAAAAATCCTCATTCCATATGGATATTAAACCCAAAACCAAATTAAATACAGCCGCCCACATATTCCATGAATTCTTCCATTCCTTTAAACAATCCTTGAAACTCAGCTCTGAGATATTTGAATCAGTTTCAATGTAGTATTGGGATTCCATGATCTTAAGACATATCAATCCTATATGATAATCTGTCTTGATCTCCAGGCATCTAATATACTCTTCCTGAAGATTTACAAAGTTTTCTTCAACAGCATAGGCTCGACATAACAGTAAATGCCCAAAAAAACGGTAGTTATTAGGGATACAAAGGGACACAGAACGTCTAGCATGCTCAATACAGTCAGATTGATTCCCACATTGCAAACTAATTTCAGAAAGACATAGCAGAAGCTGAAACTTTTGATATTGATATGAAAAGCTTTCTCTAGAATATAGCTCATTGGAAAGTGCCACAGAAAGTAGTTTCTTGAGTATGACACAAAGTTGCCGAGGAAATCTCTCTTCACGTGCCTTCTGTAAAATATTAAGTATTAGCAAATATCGTGCGTTATGATTCCATGGTTCCTGACGCAAGTACCTGCATATTCAAAATAAGAACATGAGAATCACACCTGTTGCGCCTAATATTAGCAAGATGCCTTTCAAGGTTTTTCATTACTATAGAGACTAATAGGCAACTTGGAGGTAGAGCACATTTTAATGAGAGGAAACTACCATAGACCTATGTACCTAAATTATTATAATGTACACAAGGATTCAGGAGCATCGTATATTTCCACAAAATAACCAATACCAGTATACTGATCCTAACAACCCAAGGAACTTAAAGCTTTCTCATAAAGGATTTATGAGAAATCACAACGCATTGTAAAACTCAGATTTTAAAGATAAGACAGAAGTTACCATACTTCTGGAGTTCTCGAATGGCTCCAGGTCCTTTCATACATTGATAACCACATGTTGGGAAAGAGAACTTTGGATCTTTATTGCCAATTGCATAGCAAGCAACTGAACCGGCACCAAGGAGCTCCCACCCAGACTTTAGACCTACTTTACTGCCATAGTAGGAGGAATCTATAATGCAGCACCTACTTGCTACATGAGTATGTTCCCCTTCCTCGGTGGATAGCAAAAGGTGACTGAGCAAGTTCCTGTTCCCATAATGTGTGTCAGAGTCCAAGAAAGATAAAACTGCTAAATCTCAACAACCATAACACAAAATATTGCTAATAGCCAGATTGATTGCCATATGAAAGCATTTGTACAGAAACTGCAGCGAAAATCAGCAAAATTAAAGTTTTTGATTTTTCTTGAAATTAGTCTATAGAAAACATCAGTTATGATGGAATTGATGCATCATGCATCCAGCATAGTATGATCACAGAGGCATTAAAGCAACAATCATAATGCAAAATTTACGAGGACAATATGGCCAATCCATTCCACTCCTAATGAAAGAAGAGTTTAACAATGATTGGCAATCATGATTTAGAATATGTTTTATTCTATCAGTGAGATCTTTCTTAGGTCCTGCAAACTATTTATAAATAAACTAATGGACTCGAACAGCTAGATAGGTTCTAGCCAAGTAGAAGAAAGCTGGAGACAGGCTGAAAGGGAATGTGGACAACAATGACAGATGCAGAAAATTTCAGCATTGCCAGGTACAACGCGTTTTGTTTCAAGTTACATGTACCTCATTAATTTACTGTTGGGGTACTTGTGAAGGGCTTTCTTAAGGTAACTAATTCCATCCTGATATCCAAGGCAAGAATCTGATCCATGCTTCACCTGCACAGACCAAGAAGTAAAGTTTATACCGTTAAACTTCAAAACCCATACACAAGTGCTGCCTCAGGCTTAGCCTAAGATCTTCAAGTTCCAATAACAAAAGCAAGAAATTTACCAATTTACTAAGTGCTATTAAGCAATGCATTCCAGTGACATCTTCATGAGATACAATGAAGTAACGACTGGTTGAAACAACTGATTCAAGCCTATTACTCTGGTCAAGAGCATGTATAGTAGACAGTATAAAGCTGAATTTTGAGTTCTCAAACAGTTCCCTTGGCATTTTCAAAATGCTAGAAATTGCTGAATCTAGTCCAGAAATGTAATAAAGCAATCTGCAGAAGAAACTGACAGAAACGGCTGCAGATGTTTTCTCCAATGAACTGGCACTGGAAACCAGATCCCTTGCCAACGAGAGGGCAAGATCGCACTTACCAAGTTGCCATAGTGAGAAAGCATATATCTGTATGCCTTCCGCATCAAGGACACCTTAAACAAGTAAAACTTCATCAAATTGCAAGATCAAGAAACAACTCCACAAATTTTTTCTTACTTCCAAATAAACCAGTAATGATATGACTTGTGTGGAAACAAAGAAAACACCAACCTATACATTTTGATAAATTAGGTTTTTCACCTGAGTTTCACTTGTTAATCTAATTGCTGTTTCACTTATGATTTTACCTCATATTTTCACAAATTTAGGAGAACAAATAACAAGAAAGAGCATTAAACAAGAATACTGAAGCAGTTACACATCAGTCCACTTGTTTCCTGGATATAAATATGCATATACTGAGCCACACCTTCTTTCCTCAAGTATTTGCATTCTTCAACAGCATCTGCAGCATACCCTGCCTGCACCAAATGATATCATTTGATTAAGACAATAAATACACACACATGGGTTGAACTGCAAGTGGGGCTCGGGTGAGATATACACACTTCTACAGGTATAAACAAAAGCTTAAAAACGCAAACAAAAAACAAGGCCAACTACTTTACCCTACAAAGAGATCGGGCCAAGTTAACTGCTATATCCCGGAGGTGAGCATTTGAAGCAGTGCCTGGTGAAATGTTGATTGCACAGCGTGCTAGCTTATATGAAGCAACAGCAGCTTCATACTCAGACCGTGCCTCACAAACTAGCCCTTTCAAATGATGAGATTCAGGATACTGAGGGCCACGCAGGACTGCCTGCTGGATAGCTCCAAGTACCTACATGAATGCCAAATTATTGAATGAACACCTTCGTAAGTCAGCCAGTTACCTCTTGGATGTTGGAAGACAGAAGACAGGAAACCATTTGTTTCTTCCAGATACCTAATTTTAATGTAACAGTTTAAGTGAACATACCTGTGAAGATGCAAGGTTCCCCGAAAGCAAAGCAAGCTTAGCCAGACCAACTTGGAATTCCGCAAGCTGACATATGTGAACAATAAGTAAAAAATCAGATGATATGCTACTTCCACCTCAAGACTCGTTGAGAGAGAGTTTTAGATCTAAGAATTATTCAAAATTTGCTTGCTTTATTACTGAAATTATCTCCCTTTAAATAGAGAGATTACAAAGACATGATAGTAATTAAAAAATAACAAACTCCTACTAGAAAAGATGACGTCCTACTAGATAAAAGATAGCAACAGAATAAATATTTGAACACTAATGAAGATAACTATAGCAGCATAATCTGATAACAGCAAAATCCAAACAAGATAAACATCCTGTTAATCAGTTTTGCTAAAAAGTCCATGTAGCTAATATGTCCTGCCCATGAATGCATCTATAACAGAATTTCTCTCATTTTCTTTCTCACAAGTGTGTGTGTGAGTGCTAATTAGCTATGCTGCGTCAGGTGGTATTAGAGCAAGGATGACAACTAGAGGAGACGGCAATAGTTCCCAAAACGGCAATCAAGAGAGCTAGAGCCCTTCAACAAAGGGCAATTGGAGCAATGTCTTGAGCAAAGGATGGATCTCAAATTTGAGGGCATAGAACGATGTATTAAATAAATTGCGGACCGTTTTGATGCTTGGGGAATTGAAGGAAACAAGAATCGCACAGACAATAGATGGCCAAGGGGTGGTGCAATCCGTAGTGACCATGTTGACTAACGAATTCATGCATATAGGCACTATGCCTATGAGGAGGATTCGGAGGAAGAGGACTTTGAACCATGTGATTTTCCTAGGTACTAATGCCAAGGAGAATATGGAAGAGGCAGCGTTGATGGATAGGATAAAGGGGATATCAGGGACTTTCACCTCAAAGATAATATTCCCAACTTCAATAGGAGTTTTAATGTTGAGGAATTCTTGGATTGGATTGCTGATAATTGACTATATGAAACAGCCCTAAAATGAAAAGTAAAGATTGTAGCTTGTCGATTGAGGGTGTAGCCTCTGCTAGGTACGAGAGATTACAATCTAGGAGGAATGTGAAGGGAAAGATCCGATGCAAATAAGGTACCGAACGAAACACTTGCAACAACATGAGTTTTTGCTTCCAAATTATGAGCAGATTCTTTTCCAGCAATACCAAAGATGCCAACAAGAAGGATGAATGGTGCATGACTATATGACGGAGTTTCTAAGGTTGGCCAAGAGAAACAACCTCCATGAATTTGAAGGGTAGCAAGTTGCAAGGTATTTAGATGGATTAAAACCGGTCTAAGGGATAGAATTGGAGTTCAAATATTGAGAACCTTATTCGAGGCTAAAAACGTCGCCTTGAAAATCGAGATGATACAAAGAAGAAGTTTTGATCATTATAAAACAACAAACACTAGTGCTAGAACTAAAACACAGATGACTAAGGTGGGTCCAATCAGGGATATGGTTACAACCACGGTTTTAAATATTACGTAATGGCCATTATGTAATGAGTTTTAGGGGGGCCGTTACCATAGTTTTAAATAACGGCCATTACGTTATTATTTACATGTTTTGGAAAAGGTCATGGCCGTTATTTAACGGTAATAAAATTTTGTTAAAGTAACGAGTGTTACGGTAGTTACATAACGGTTACGGCCGTTACAGGCCGCGACTTAACGGTTTTAACGGCCGTTACTTTTTTTCTCTGCAGGAATTTGCAGAGAATGCTGTCTTCTTGCTGGGACAGCCTTCTTCATGTGATGTTTGATTAATTGAAGGCTTGAAAACTCTCTTTTTAGCCTTATCACTTCATTTTCTCAAGCCAAATTGCCAAAACTAAAACAAAAAAACATTAGATTTCTCTCAATTCTCAAACTCTCTCCTCAACTTTCTCCTAAATTTCTGTAAGCTTGACTAATAAAGGTTGCAGATTTCTCCGTTCACTTCTTCAAGACTCAAGAACTCTATATTTTAGAGTGGTTTAAAAATCTATTGTGCAAAAAGGTTAGTTTTTATTATTTTTTTTCAACAAATGTTAGATATTTTTTGAATCATTGTTGTAGTTAATGCAAAAAAAATAATAATTAGAAGTTAGAATGTTAGATAACTTTGATTACAAACTCACAACTAAGTTTTTATTACTTTTAAATAATTTTTAGATTTTTTTGAATCCCTTGAGTTTTCACTTTGTAGTGAATGTATAAATAAAAAATGATTAGAAGTTAAAATGTTCGATAACTTTTATTAGAAGATCAAAGTGGATCTACTCAAGAATATGCTAAACGCTCATTTTGATGGAAATTGAGGTTAATTATCATGCATGATGTTTAAAAATTGTAAATTTTGAGTTTATATGATATATTTATACTTATTATTAAGTTGTACAACTTAATTTTGATTGCATCTTTAAATATTTATTAATTTCATTAATTTTGCATAGCAACAGGCCGTTATCGTTATGTTATGATCGTTACAGGAATGTTTCTGTTACCGTTACCTGCAAATGCGTCCATGACTGCGATTTAAAACCATGATCGTTACTCGTTACCCTTTTGTACAACAACCCCGCTGATTTGCAGGCGGCCATTACCATTACGTAACGGTCGATAATCCTTTCTCTTCTACCTCCTATTCTCAGTTTTATTAGTTTCTACAATTTTCAATAGCTTTAAAAGCTATATTTTTTAAGTTTTCTCTTCCCGTTCTCTTTCAAATTTCAATCTTTCCTGCATATTTCTTATATAAACTTTTAGTTAAATTTTATCTATTTTAGTTTTTAGTTTTTTTTTCTTTTTTTAAAAATTTTTTATGAATTAAAGTTTTAGTTTTGAGTTAAAATTGCACTTTGAGCTATTACTTTACTCGATCTATAAAGATTATATTGATTTTTCTTATTTGAAATTATATAATGTTTAACTTTAAGTTAAATAATCTATATTTTATGTATTTATGTTTATTATACATTTGTATGCATTGTTCTGAATTAAATCTAATCAATATCATTTCATTTAAGAACTTTTTTTAGCATAGTGCCAAGCCATTGCCGTTACCGTTACATTACAATTGTTACATCCTTACAAGCTTGTTTCCGTTACCCACTACTGCGACCACGATTTAAAACCATGGTTACAACAGAAACACCAAACAATATGTCTGCTGTTGGAAAGTGTCCCATGAATAAAGGAAAGGAGAAAGAGACGCCAAAGGCTGCCATCCCTTATGCTAGACTGATCCATGGAAAGTGTTTCAATTGCAATCAACAAGGGGGATCATTCTAGTGATTGCCCTTTAAGGAAGATGGTGCATGGCGTTACTAGGGAAGAAGATGTTGAAATTTGCCGCGAAGCTGAAGATAATTGTGATGAGGAGCTTGATGAAGGGCAAATTTATATCGTAAGGAGGATGATGCTAGCCCTAAAAATAGAAGATCAAACATAATGCCACCAACTATTTCGTACCAGTTGCGCAATTAAAAAAAAGAATTTTTGGTGTTATTATTAGAAGTGGAAGTTGTGAAAATATTATAGGAAGGGAGACCATGAAAAGTTTGAGACTACCAACAGAAAAATATCTCAATCCATACATTTTGAGGTGGATTAAAACAGAAGCTGGTTCCATTGAGGTGAATGAAAGATGCAAAGTACCTTTTTCCATAGGCTAATACAACGACGAGATCTATTGTGATGTGATGGACAAGGATATATGCCACTTATTGTTTGGAAAGCCATGACAATACGATGTTAATGTACAACACTTTGGAAAAACCAATACTTATTGCATTAGAAGGAGGGGGTGAAATATGACTTGCTACCATAAAAGAGCAAGATGCAAAAAGAGGCCTATACTTTCTTGACCATTACCAAAGAATTTGAGAAGGAGGTCAAATTAATTGGGGTATATATGCTACTTACAAGAATATATAATAGGTAAGAAAATAATTCAATTCTCTAATTATAACCTAATCATATCACATAGTCTAAGCACCTAATTTTGCACACAATCACTACAAATCTAGGCTATTTACAGAAAGTATCTCAACAGAGACAAAGCAAGTCCATGTGTTGGTGGCGAAATAAGTACTACAGGAGGAGTCAAAGCCACAAGTGGAGGAGCTTCCTGAGCTTGTTCGACTATTGTTGAAAGAATTTGAAAAGTTAATGCCAGAAGACATACTAGATGGACTACCTCCCATGCCAGACATTCAACATTAAATTGATCTTATCCCCAGTGCAAATTCGCCAAACTTGCCACATTATCGCATGAATTCGAAGGAGAGTGAGACACTCAAAGAGAAAGTGGAGGAGCTTTTGCGGAAAGGACTGATCAAGGAGAGAAAGTTGTATATTTTGGTAATATCCTGAATTATAGCAACTCAGAAGATGAACATTTAATGCACTTGAGAAAGGTCTTGATAGCCTTGCAGGAAAATAAATTATACATCAACTTCAAAAAATGTAGTTTCCTAACTAACAGACTACTATTCTCAAGGGTATATTGTAAGTGCAAAAGGCATTCATGTTGATGAAGCAAAAATAAAAGTAATAAAGGAGTGGCCAATCCCAACAAATGTGTAAGCTATTCAATATCAATAACTGAATGCTTAAAGAAAAGGAAGTTTAATTGAGTAATGAAGCCACAAATAGCTTTAACATCCTCAAGGAAAAGCTATGCGTCGCACGAGTGTTAACTCTATCTTGCTTTGAGAAGCTATTTGAAGTAGATTATGATGCAAATAGAGTTGGGATAGGTGTTATTATATCCCAAGAGAAGAGACCTGTAGCATACTTCAGTGAGAAGCTAAGTGATGTTAGAAGAAAGTGGAGCACCTATGACAAAGAATTCTACTCCATAGTTCGTGCTCTTAAAACTTGGAAGCATTATTTGAGAAAGAGTTCGTATTGTATTCTGACCATGAGGCCCTAAAATACCTCAATAGCCAAAAGATGACTAGCAAAGACATGCACGCAAGGTGGTACCAATTCTTGCAGAAATTCCCTTTCCGGCTGAAGCACAAATCTGGAGTTCCAAACCAGGTGATAGATGCTTTGCGCAGACGAGAGACGTTGGTGACATTGAGAAATGAGATTGTGGGGTTTAACTAACTAAAATAACTCTATATTGATGACGAAAAATGTAATACCCGGCTAGACTCCGGCGTCGGAATTCCAACCTTCCGACGGAATCCGGAATCTCGGATGTCGAAACCTCCTAGAAGGGTAAAATAAGTTTTTCACAAAATGAATTTTTGATTTTACTGTTGGTTTTTGTATTAAAGATTTTTAAAAGAAAGAAAAATGTTTTGGAAGGAAAACCCAGGTTCGGCCGCCGAACATGGTGCTGCCACGGGAGCTCTCCTTTCGGCCCCCCACAGGTGGTCTGGCCAGTCATCTATAAGAGGCATCTAGTCTGAAAATGGGAGAGTTTCTCTCTTCATTTTCGGGCAAAGGTGAGTTCTTGCCCTCCCATTGTTGATTTTGTTGTTTTTCCTTCAAATCCTTCAAAATATTCATGAGTTTTCTATTGTTTTTGTAGTTTTAAGCTTGAATCCAAGATTTTAAAGTTTGGAGACCATTTCTCCTCAACTCCAAGCTTGGGTCGCATCTACCTTAGATCTTCAAGAGGTAAGTGTAGATCCTTGCCTTTTCCTATGTTTTCAGTAAGTTTTAAAAAACGGTTAAGGGTTAAAAATGCATGAATAGGTTAGATCTAAAGTGTTAGGGTTTGTGTTAGTTGATAGTGAATGCTTATTCTTGTGATGTTTTATAGTTGTATATTGGGGTTTAGGCTAGTTTTTATGCCCCTTATGCATTTTTAAGTGTGTATGCATGTTTTGAGGGGTTGGATGTGAGGATTTGGAGAGTTTTGGTGGCTGAGTGCATAAGGCAGAATCGGGTTCTGCCATCCTGGAGAACCCAGGTTCGACCGCCGAACCTGCCTGTGGAGGCAGACTTTGGCTGCCTAACCTGCCCCCGAAAGGATAGACTTTCGGATCTGGGAAGGCTTTCGGCCGCCGAACCTGCCCCCAAAGGTTGGTGAGTTTCGGATCTGTGGAGGACCTTCAGCCGCTGAACCTGCCGCCGAAAGTCCCCTGCCCAGCCTTCCTTTACTTGATTCCTATGCATGTTTTGGTATATTTTAGGGGGTTTTTTAAGAGTTGTTTAAAGTCATGTATTAGCTATGTTTGGTCCTTCATAGGAGTCCATCTGTGTAGGATCGGCTTGGGAGACCGTAGAGGCCAGCAGTGAGTCAGCTGCTATAGTATTAGGCAAGCGTCAACCAGAGGTGAGTAGAAATAAACTAATCTATGGTTTTAAAGTGATCAAATTTTTTTAAGTATGTTCATGCATCACGAATGCCTTGTTTATGTATTAGGTTGTTTTGCATTAAAATTCACGAATATAATGCATTGCATAATTTACTGTTGATGTGGATGGATGTTGGATGACCCACTAGCCCTCGATATGATATGATACGGAAGTCCAGGTCGAGGCCTATTCTATGCCCCTGGCAATATGATAAGAGAAAGTCCAGGTCGAGGCCCATTCTACACTCCTGGCATTTATGGATATGTTATGTTATGTTTAAGCGAAAGTCCTGAGGAGCTCCGTCGAGGGCCGGGCACATTGGATTATGTAGAGAGTTACTGGTGACAAGTCCATCTTGATGTGAATTGTTTGTGTTGTGATGCATTTCATACGAGCATATGTTTATTAAACTGTTTTTATGTTCTGCTCACTAGGCTCTTGTAGCTTATCCCTTTCCCCTAACCCTAGGTTTGTAGGATCAGAAATAGCACGGGGAGTCAGCTTAGTGGCTGGTATAGCTGATGTAATAGAATAGTTGTGAACATGTATTGTTTAATGGATTAGAATTGTGCTTTGCCCTAGTTTTTACCTTTGTAATCCCGGTTAACATGATCTTTATGTAAAAGTTTTAATTATAAGTTATGTTTGAACCAAGCTTGAGGCATGTAATGTTTACCGTACTAGAGCATTTGATGAGGGCTCTAGTATAGGTTTTATATTTTCAGTATGATACATGCACAGGTTGAGCTCGGTTTCATGAAATGTTTAAGTTTTTATGATAATGTATGATCATGTATGAGATTTTGTCAGGTACACAGGATGTATAATAGGCTTGCTACGGGTTCCGGCGACCTTAAGTCGATATGAATCCTAGCGCCGGTAGCGGTCCGGTTTCCGGATCGTTACAGAGTAGTATCAGAGCCCTAGGTTCACATGGTCGGACCTAGAGAGTGTCAGACTCATGAATGTTATAGAAGGGCAAGCACAATAGGCAAAATCATGTCCACTAGGATAGGATGTAGAGTCCTGTCTTGATGAATGTATGATGATGTGTAATGCCATGACAGTATGCATGTGCATTAATGATATGTTATGTATATGATGTGGGTTCATGTGTAACCACAGGAACCATATGATGCTAATGTTTATGTGTTATATGTTGTTTTTTAGAAAACAGAATGCGAGACTCACATCGATCTGCACGATTGGCTGGAGTTCTACCTGAGAACGAGGGCATAGATGCCCTACCCCCTGCTCTGCCAAGAGCACGGTCAAGTAACTAGCACAGGAGAAACATCAAGGGACCCTCAAAGGTCTTTTGATGTAAACAAGAGGAGAACAGATTCGGGTAGGATGTCTGCGGATGTGAGGGAAACAATAGAGGATGATCAAAGGAGAGATGGAAGTTTGGGTGTGAGTATGTCAGAAAAGGATATGGGAGAATCACAAGGAGGCGCTCAGGCCTCAGGTTTTGCCTACCCACCACAGTACCAACCCTACCCACAGGGACCAAGGTATCCGAAGGGAGGCACATCGGATTTCTCTAGCTACAACCCATATCCCTCATTCATGTCCTATCCTCCCTACTATCCTCCATATCCACCCTACCCGATGTTTTCACCCCCACCTTTTTATCAGAATCCAGCAAACCCCAACCCAGGGAATGCTGCACCTCCTCCTCCCCCACCAGTGGTCCTGAAGTCCAATCATCCAGACCTCACCCATCAGCTGGGAGCAAGGTGAAAATGATGGACTATTTGAAGTTGGATGCTTCCAAGTATAAAACAGGTGATGATCCGTTTGAGTACCTCAAGACGATGAAAATGATAACTGATGAGTTGGGAGCCAGTGACAGTAGAGCCATTCAGATGGCGGGGTTCACTTTGAAATGTAAGAAAGCGAAGGAATGGTTCAAGAACTATGTGGACCCGAGACTGGATAGCTTATCCTGAGAGCAGTTTGCAAATGAGTTTGCAGGATGGGCTTTTCCTGACAGTTCAAGGGTGTTGAAGGTGATAGAGTTTGAGCAGTTGAGACAGACTGAAGACATGAGTGTAGATGAGTATACAGATAAGTTTCTGGAGTTGCTTCAGTTTGTGGGTCAGACATATGACACTGACCAGAAGAAGGCTAGGAGGTATACCATGAGACTCCACTCTAGGTACTCCTTGATTCTGGCAGCAGAGAAAGAGAGTTTCCACACTATTGTGGATGCAGCACGGAAAATGGATGCTAGTGCCATCATACAGGGAACAATTAAGCAGCAGGTGGCACAGTCCTCAGGTTCCAAAATCCCGAGTACAGGGAAAATTGATCTCTCTTCTCTGAGTGCAACCGCTACAGAAAGTAAAAAGTGGAACAAATCCAAGTCCAAGAAGAACAAGTTCTGGAACAGATTGAAGTCTGGTCTGGGAATGGACAGCGGTTCAAGCTCTTGTTCGGATAGCTTCGGATGTATGAGGTGCGGTAAGCCACACAAAGGGGTCTGTCGATTTGGGACTACAGCATGTTTCAGATGTGGACAGGAGGGGCACATGGCACGTGAGTGTCCCAATGCAGCTATAATGGCATAGTCCCAGCAGATAGCTTCTAGCAGTGTAGCTCAGCCAGCAGCTTTAGCCACATCTCAGGGCAGAGGGTGAGGTCGAGGGAGAGGGACAGCCTCTTCTTCAGCAGGTTCCCACGGGGAAGGTCCTTCAGCTCTGACGCGGATCTTCACCATGACACAGCAGGAGGCTAACATATCAAACACAGTGGTGTCAGGTAAACTCACTATTGGGTGTTCTGATGTGTATGCTCTTATGGACCCTGGTGCCTCTCATTCTTTTATTTCTCCGAGAGCCGTAGAGAGTTTGGGTTTGATAGCTTCTGGACTAGAGTGTCCTCTTTAGGTCAGTGGGCCCAAGTGTGATCCATCTGTGGCAGTCAGTCTGCCGGTTCAGTCCAGTTTTTGTTGAGGGTAGGTGCCTTCCAGCTGACCTTGAGGTTCTAGATTTGATCGATTTTGATTTCATTCTAGGGATGGATTGGCTCTCTACTCATGGTGCTACCTTGGACTGCAGAGACAAGGTAGTCAGGTTCATAAAACAAGATGGGTCAGAGGTTGTCTTCAGAGGAGACAAGATAGGGATGCCTAGAGGTTTGATATCTGCCCTGCAGGCTCGTAGGTTGCTTAGGAGGAGTTGTCAGGGGTTTCTTGCTCATGTCAAAGAGCTTAACAGTCAGATTAGGGAACCAGCTTCAGTGCCCGTAGTCAGGGAGTTTCTTGATGTTTTCCCAGATGAGCTACCAGGTTTACCACTTGCTAGGGAGATAGAGTTTGAAATTGAAGTAATGCTCGAAACCAGACCCATCTCTATTCCTCCCTACAGGATGACACTTGCAGAGTTAAAGGAGTTGAAATAACAGTTGTAAGAGTTGGTAGATAAGGGTTTCATCCGACCTAGTACCTCACCCTGGGGTGCTCCAGTTTTGTTTGTGAAAAAAAAGGATGGATCCCTAAGACTTTGTATCGACTACAGACAGTTGAACAAAGTCACTACCAAGAACAAGTATCTGTTACCCAGGATCGATGATCTGTTTGACCAGCTAGCAGGAGCCGGTTATTTTTCGAAGATAGATTTGAGATCCAAGTATCATCAGCTGAGAGTCAGAGAGGAAGACGTACCCAAGACAGCTTTCAGGACCAGATATAGGCATTATGAGTTCCTAGTGATGCCGTTCGGACTAACCAATGCTCATGCAGCATTCATGGATCTCATGAACAGAGTTTTTTTAGCCAGTTTCTAGATCACTTTGTTATTGTTTTCATTGACGATATCTTGGTGTATTCCAGAAACACAGAGGAGCATGCCCATCATCTGAGGATTGTGTTGCAGACCTTGAGGGAACATGGCTTGTATGCCAAGTTCTCTAGATGTGAATTCTGGTTGAGGAGTATCTCTTTCTTGGGGCATGTGGTGTCAAAAAAGGGAATTGAGGTGGACCCCAAGAAAGTAGAAGCTGTAGCTAACTGGTCCAGACCCTCTACAGGGACAGAGATTAAAAGCTTTTTGGATTTGGCAGGTAACTACAAGAGATTTATCCAGGATTTCTCAAAAATTGATGCTCCTATGACCAGATTGACCAAAAAGAATCAAAGGTTTGTTTGGTCAGAACAGTGTGAAGAAAGTTTTGAAGAGCTAAAGAGAAGACTGACGTCAGCACCGGTGTTAGCTCTGGCTACAAGTGATGAGGATTTCACAGTGTTCTGTGATGTGTCCCGAGTGGGACTAGGTTGTGTGCTAATGCAGAATGAGAAGGTAATTGCTTATGCTTCTAGGCAGCTGAAGAAGCACGAGTTGAATTATCCTACACACGATCTAGAGATGGCAGCTGTGATTTTTGCACTCAAGATGTGGAGGCATTACCTGTACGGGGTAAAATGTGAGATCTTTACAGATCATAAAAGTTTGCAATACATCTTGAGTCAGAAAGAGTTGAACTTGAGGCAGAGAAGATGGGTGGAACTACTTAGTGATTAGATTGCAAGATCCAATATCATCCGAGTAAGGCAAATGTAGTAGCAGATGCTCTTAGCCGGAAATCACTTGGCAGTTTATCCCATATTACAGCAGAAAGAAGACCGGTGGTGAGAGAATTTTACAGACTCATTAACGAGGGTTTACAGCTAGAGTTGTCTGGTACAGATGCACTAGTGGCTCAGATGAGAGTGACACCAGTGTTTCTGGAGCAAGTGGCACAGAAACAGCATGAGGACCCTGAGTTGGTGAAGATAGCTAGAACTGTTCAGGCAGGCAAGAATGATGAGTTTAGATTCGACAACAAAGGAATTCTCCGTTACGGAAACAGATTATGTGTACCAGATGACGTAAGTTTGAAGGGAGACATTATGAGAGAAGCTCATAATGCCAGGTATAGTGTTCACCCTGGGGCCACCAAAATGTATCAGGATCTGAAGAGAGTTTATTGGTGGCTAGCTATGAAGAGGGAAGGGGCGTAGTTTGTGTCCGCTTGCGAGATATGCCAGAGGGTGAAGCTAAAGCATCAAAAGCCAGCTGGGATGCTCAACCCACTACCAATTCCAGAGTGGAAATGGGAAAATGTGGCAATGGATTTCGTGGTGGGATTACTAGAAACGTCCAACAAATTAGACTATATGGGTAATAATGGACAGATTGACCAAATCTGCTCACTTTATTCCTGTCAGGAGTGGCTACTCTGTGGACAAATTGACGCAAGTTTATGTGGAGGAGATTGTCAGGCTTCATGGGGCTCCAATATCAATAGTGTCAAATAGGGGACCCCAGTTTACCTCCAGATTTTGGCGGAGTCTGCAAAATGCTATGGGCACGAGGTTGGACTTTAGCACTGCCTTTCACCCACAGATTGACAGACAGTCAGAAATGACCATCCAAACGATAGAAGATATGTTAAGAATGTGTGTACTAGATTTTGTTGGAATTCCGACGCCGGAGTCTAGTCGGGTATTATATTCTCCCCCCTAAGAACATTCGTCCCCGAATGTTCAACAGGCATGTTCGGCGGCCAAAGGCTGCCTCCACAGGCAGGTTCGGCGGCCGAACTCTGCTTGACGGCCGAACCTGGGTTCTGCAGGATGGCAGAACCCGATTCTGCCTTATGCACTCAGCCACCAAAACTCTCCAAATCCTCACATCCAACCCCTCAAAACATGCATACACTTAAAAATGCATAAGGGGCATAAAAACTAGCCTAAATCCCAACAAACAACTATAAAACATCACAAGAGCAAACATTCATAAACAACTCAACTCAAACTCTATAACATTAGATCTAACCATTTCATGCATTTTTAACCCTTAACCCTTTTTAAAAACTTATTTAAAACATAGGAAAAGGCAAGGATCTACCCTTACCTCTTGAAGATCTAAGGTAGATGCGACCCAAGCTTGGAATTGAGGAGAAATGGTCTCCAAACTTTAAAATCTTGGATTCAAACTTAATCCTTCAAAAACAAGAGAAAACTCATGAATATTTTGAAGGATTTGAAGGAAAAGCAACAAAATCAACAATGGGAGGGCAAGAACTCACCTTTGCCAGAAAATGGAGAGAGAAACTCTCACATTTTCGGACTGGAGGCCTCTTATAGATGGTTGGCCAGACCACCTTCGGGGGCCGAAAGGAGAGCTCCCGCGGCAGCACCATGTTCGCAGCCGAACATGGGTTTTCCTTCCAAAACATTTTTCTTTCTTTTAAAATTTTTAACTAAAAAAAAACCATAAAAATCATTTTATAAAACCTTATTTTACCTTCCAAGAGGTTCTGGCATCCGAGATTCCGGATTCCAACGGGGATTCCGTCGGAAGGTTGAAATTCCGACGTCGGAATCTAGCCGGGTATTACAAAAATTTCAAAGAAATTTGGATAAATGTTCTCATGGCCATCCTGTTGATAATTTCTATGTGCTCCATGAGTATTTAATGCATGAAAACTAGCTTTGAGAAGAGATAAGAGCATTGCGGCATTGAAAGAGAGGTATTCCCAAAATATTGGTTTATACATACCTTTGCCTATTCCTGAAAATATTTGGGAAGATTTGTCCATGAATTTTAGTTCATATTGCCATATTCTTCTTCAAAGAAGTAGTACGCTTGCATGGGGTACCAAAATCCACCACTCGAATCAAGATAGTAAGTTTCTAGGTCACTTTTGGGGGACTTTGTGGAAATTATTTGGTTCTTCTTTGAATTTCAGTACCACCGTAAATCCACAAAGTGATGGTCAAACCGAATTGGTCAATTGCACCATAAGATACTTCATTTGAAGCATTTGTAGGATAAACCAAAGCAGAGAGATATTACTTTGCCACAAGCTGAATTTGCATACAATAGTGTTGTGCATACTGCTATTGGAAGATCACCATTTTCAATAGTCTATACTAAAATGGCTCAACATGCATTTGACTTGGTGAAGTTACTAAAAATGGAAGAAAAGCATCTGACAGCCAACACATGGTTGAACAAATTATTGAAGTGCATCAATAAGTCAAATCGAAGTTTGAAGATACTAACAAGTATAAAGATGCTGCTGATAAGCATAAAAGGAAATAAGTATTTGAAGTTGGGGACAATGGTGTTCCTAAGGCGTGTGAGATTTCCTGTACGCACTTATCACAAGCTAAAACCAAAGAAGTATAATCCTTATGCGATTGTTGGAAAGTTTAGGAATTTCAAGATTAATGATAATGCCTATGTTGTTTATTTGTTGGAAAGTTTAGGAATTTCAAGAACCTTCAATGTTGATTTATATCCTTTCCATTCTATGGATGAGTCTTTGTATTCTACTGATGACTTCAAATCAAGGTCGAGTTTTTCTCAAGTGGAGGAGACTAACATGGAGAATTGAAAGTAGTTATATCCTAATTTAATAGGAATTTTTTGCTTCTATTTTGATTAGAATTATTTTTTTTTCTATTCTGATATTATTTGGGATTCCTATAGTTAAACTTTCCTACTATTTCTATATTACTTTTTAAGGATCTTTATTTTATTTAGGAAGCTATTTTGTAATCCCTACCTTAGTTAAAATTAGTTTATCCTTATTTTGGTAGGAGTTGTTATTCTACATTATAGAGTTCTATTCCTATCCTAATATCAAAACTCTATAAATACCCTATTATTTTATATTTTAGAATTCAGTTTTTCACTTTAATAAAGCATACATCATATAACTTCTCTCATACCCTTTCTTTCTCACAAGTGTGTGTTAGTGTTAATTAGCTACACTGTGTCATTAAATTAAAGTTTCCTTCTCAAAGCATATTCAAGAGAGAGAGTGTGTGTGTGAGAAGATTAAATTTTTACAGGAAATATTTGCACAGCTCGTAAGCAGCTCTCAAAAGCCTCGTCTGTTGTGGGCTCCCTGAGGATCAAAATAACCATTTGAACATTAATAAACCTGTCAAGAATAAAATTAAGAACCATGCATTTCACCCTCTAAATGAACTTAAAAACCTACCTAGCATTAGCATCAGCGGCCATTCCTGCCCACGGCAGTGCAAGTGAGGGATCTACACTTCTAGCACAATCAAATGCTTGTCTTGCCAACTTCTTCTCATCTTCTTCTCTATAAAGCTACAGAAAAAACAACATTAGAGACCTATTCTTAAGTGAACAACCACCTTCTGAGATATATCCAAAATGTTTTATATTGCAAGATGCACCAACACTAATAGCTTGGGCAAGGGGTAATAAGTATTGTTTGTGGAATTACACATTTTCCTCAAGTTTCAACAAAATTTAAAACTAATCATTTTAAGGCTTAACATAAAATTCACAACCCTACTAGTACAACTCATCTATATTGTTTATGGGCAGTCTTTCGTTTCTTGGTTTGTTTGGAACTAGCTTTCTGGCATTGTCCAGAAAAACTGGGTTAGTCCAACAAGTTAAAGATTTCTATATGCAGCCTAGACTTTGTGCAGTATGATTCAAGACATATTAACACCACAAAAGGCAAATTCCTAAATAAATGTTAGGATGGAATCCTAACAAAATAATTTAGAAAGTTGAGAAGAGAAGAAGAAAAGTAGAAGGAGAGATAGAAGAATTTGGAGAGAAAAGGAAGACTCTATTGATTCTTGATTAATAATGAATATACAATCTGTAGCAACTGTATTTATCCTTCTCATCCTGCCAAGAATTGGTTACTAACAGAATAACTGCTCCTCGGCCTCAGCCAACCTTTATTGACTTTTCAACATTTCTACAACCTCTTATTCCTATACTTCTTGCTATAATACGTGAGGATGATTGCATATGAGGCTGATGTTTTAAGTACATCCAATCTCCTACTTGAAATTCTCTTTCACTTCTTTTCTTATCAGCCTGTTGCTTCATTCTGCATCTAGATGCTTCCAGATTTGCTTTAAGCAATTCTGTTATTTGTTGCCTATGTTCAAGAATATCTTCCATAGCTTGTACGAGAGAGTCAGTAGATAGAGGACCCGGAAACGAGGGGGGCTGATTCCATACAAGGCCGCAAAAGAGGTCATCTTGATGGCACTGTGGAAGCTGTTATTACACCAACATTCAGCTAGGTTCAACCATTTGCGCCAAGAGGATTGTTCTGATGCACCATACATCTCAATAGGACTCCAAGCATTCAGTTTGACCAATGGTTTGACCATCCGTTTGTGGGTGGTAAGCATTACTGAATGATAACGTAGTGCCCCAGAGTCTAAAAAACTCTTTCCAAAACAGCCTTGTGGAGAGTTTGTCTCTATCTGACACCATTGATGTAGGTGCTCCATGCAACATGTAAATATTATCCACAAAGAGCCTTGCTATTTTTTATGCAAAAAAAGGATTGGGAAGTGCTAGGAAATGACCATACTTTGTAAATCTACAAACTAGTACTAGTATGGTATCCTTACCTCCAGACTTGGGTAATTTCTCTACAAAATCTAAGGAAATGTGCTGCCAAGCTTGACGAGGGACTGGTAAATGCTGCAACAATCAAGGACAAACATGTCAGCTACCAAGCTTTCAATCTCAGTTTTCTGGTAATGAGGATATCTATAGGGCCTTACATTTATTGGCTTGGTGCTAGCTAGCAAGGGAATACTGTGGTTATGTGTTCTGAAGGGAGGAAATGACTTGGGTTCTTCAAACACCTTAGAATATTTGTTTAATAATTTCTATATTTCAGGATGAGTGTCCCCTTCAGTCAAGATAAACAGGAAGTTGCTGGGCTTTGAAGATTGCAATGCTTGCTCCTCCTCATTACAATTGAATTGGACACAATATATCAATTGAGAATGGAAATCATCACCTTGTCTCTGCAGTAATTGAGAAATATTCTCACATCTGAGCTGTTGGCATGCTCCCCTTTCTTCTTTAATCCTTTGCAAGGTCACTGGTTTGCCTCCTTTAGCAGGGTTACTTGCAGCTTCTCAAAACAAAAAATGACATGGTTAAAGCTCTTCATCCAATCCACCCTAAAATTACATCAAATCCTCCCAAATCTAATACTCTCATTGGGAATGAAAACTTAATCTCATCCATCTTCCATTTAAATTCCATGCACACACTAGAACATTGCAATTTCCTCCCATCTGCTACTGTCACCACAGTTTTAGGTACTATGAGTGGCGACTTTAATACATTAGCTATCCTCTCATCAATAAAACTATTAGTACTTCCACTATCCACCAATATCATCAATTGATTACCCATGCTTCTTCCAACAATTCCTAGAGTATCCAGGCCTTGCTTCCCATCTATTGCATGAACAAATAGGGCAATGTCCTGCTCAGTTTCCAGCACTTCACTTTCCTTTTCCTCCTCCATACTTCCATCCAATTGCCCTTCCATCTCCTGGTTCTCAGTCTGGATATGCATGACAACCTTCTGTTTATGTTGGTGACCAGAGTAGTACTTGTCTCCACATCTGAAACAAGATTTTGATGTTCTGGTTCACAAGGTATTGTTTTGTTGAGCTGCTTTACTCGGGGTTTGGTTTTCAGAGTTTTGGGAGCTATGGGAAGTGGTTGGTTGTTTAGTTATTATGCTGGCTTGGGTGTTTAGAACAGGTTTATTTGGTGGTTTGGGGGCATAAGTTTTGGTGTAATTGGGAAGCCTTTGATACAAAAAATGACTGGAGAATTTGTGACAGGTTTACAATAGTGGAAAATTCCTGGTGCTAAGATAACTGCCTCTTCCTGTGCTCAATATGAGCATTTCTTGCCACTTGGCAGCCTTAAAGACATGGCCAGGACTGAACATTCAGTCGGTTCAGTTTAAAAACGAATCGAACCAAAAAGACCGAAAACTGAATTTTACTTCAAATTAAAAATTGAACCGAGCCAAACTATATATACAACTGAATCAAACCGAAATAAATCGGTTCAGTTTCATACTTAGTTCTTTAACATTTTGTGTATAGGGAAGACAAAAATGCATATGGTCACATATTCAATCGCAAATCCAAATAAATACCAAAAATAGAATTTTTATTAATTAATTCAACCAGAACCACAATATTTTTTTAGAGATTCAAAATCACAATCAAATAAAAAATCCATAGGATATACTACATAAATTAAATATAAAAAATAAAGGAAAAAAATGAATGTCCATGTAACTGCGCAAGGGTGTTTCTAGGCTGCTTTATCGTGGGTTGTCGACATTGAGGAATGATTGCTAGACTAGTTGCATTGCACTACCACGAGGTGATCCGAATCTGGCTAGAAATCTGCTTGGCGCAGAGAACCTGGGCAAAGAAGTGCTATCATGCCGGGGCTTAAAAAATGGAGCACATGCAGATGAATAATAAATGAGGGAAGGAAGATCGAGGGAAAGAACTCAAGATGGAAGTGAAAAATAAAAAGAGTAATTCTTGGTAGGGAAGAGGCAAAGAAGAGGGTGAAATTGAGAGGAATAAATAAAAGCCAAAACAAAAACAGAAGATGGAAAGAGTGATGGGTGGCATGGGAAAGAGATGGAGAAGATAGGTGAGGTAAGGTATGGTAGAAAGAATCTTTATATATGACAAATTGAATGGTTGGGATTGTCTTAAAATGAATGGATAGCATTTATTAAGATTAGTAAAAGTTAAAAAAAGAGAAGAAAAAGAAAAGACGTTTGCATGAAGTATTGAAACCTAGACATGCTATGCTTTTCTAAGCACACTTTACAACTAAGCTAAATAACAATCAGATGCATATTTCTTCCTCCTATTAAATATATTGGTTTGATTAAGTTTAATTAATTTTTTTTAGCTCAAAACCAAACCGAACTAAATCAATCGAAAAATATAAAATTAAAAACCATATCGAACTGATTTTATTTAAAAACCGAACTAAATTTTAAAATTAATTCGGTTCGGTAGGTTTTTTCGGTTTAAACCGAATACTGCTCACCCATGGCTGAGGCTAGTTGGTCTCAGAATCCTCACCATTGGTCTAATATCATCTTTCAATCCACAAGTGAACCTTGACAAAAAATAGGATTCTCCTAGCTCTAGCAAAACCCTGTCCATTCTTATCCTAAGGTTTTCAAATTTATCTTGATATTCATCAAGAGTCCCATCTTGTCTCAATTTCAAAAATTCTTCAGTAATATCTTCCAAACCTGATCCCCAAATCTTTTGCATAAAACTTCCTCAAATTGTTCCCAAGATTGATCCTTATTTCTCTTACTCCAATTACAAAACCAAGAATGAGCCCTACCAACCAGATACAATCCAACAATTACTACCATTTTATCCTCAGAACCCCATAAACCTCAAAATACTTGACACTTCCTAATCCTAATCCAGACTCTAGGGTTACTGCCATCACAGCTAGTCAATTCAATTTTAGGGAGAATCTTTTCAAGGTTACTTGATTTACAGAACTCAGCTCCTCCCGATTCTTTGTTTTGAGCAGGTAAAGATTCTTTACGCCTTGGCAAAATTCCCCTACTTTGCATTCTGTTATCTCCTTGAGAACCTATAGAATTTTACTTTCCAAATGGGGCATTCATCCCAATCACCAACATTTTCAGTTCTTCAATGAAGCTCTTGGTTTCTTGTACATATTTCTTCATGCCATCCATATCTTGCCTCACCCCTAATTGTAGGTGCTTAAAGTCAGATTTTAGGGCTTCCATGTCCTTTTGAGACCCTCGGAATTTTGACTAAAAGGCTCTGAATTTCACCTCCAATTCCGCTACTCCCACAGCCTCTTCACTCAACACAGAAAATCTGGCCATCGTTCATTTCCAAAGCTCCGATACCAAATGTTAGGATGGAAATCCTAAAGAATTTAGAGAGGAAAAGAGAAGAAGAAGAGTAGAGAGGGAGAGAGAAGGAAGATTGTATTGATTCTTGATTAACGTTGAATATATAATCTGTAGCAGCTATATTTATCCTTCTCATCCCGCCAAGCATTAGTTATTAACAGAATAACTGCTGTCCTGGATTTTCCCTCTAAAACCTCAGCCAAACTTTGTAGACTTTTCAACCTTTCCACAACCTCTTATTCCTATACTTCTTTCTAAAATACTTGACAATAAGGTATGTTAAATGAGGTCTTTCCGGGAGAATAACACAATGGAAGACTTCTTCAAATTTTTCCCACTAAGGGATATGCTTTGTCATTTCAAAAGTGAACGCTAAAAACCTAAATTTTATATGTTGATAAGGTGGTGATACTGTATGAGGAACCCTGTAGAAATGTAGAATTAGATCATAAAAGTTGATCCAAATTTCCAACATCGATACTAAAAGAAATGTTTACTATAGATGTAAAAACAAAGAAAATCCTTCATAGCAAGTATTCATCACCTTTTTCATCCATCTAAGAAGGAATTCAAAAAATGTCTCACTTTGTTTCTGTTTAGTAGTCTCTAGGTCCCTTAGAGTGATTTCTAAGTCAGTGCTGCAGGAATACTATTGTATGAACCGCTTGACCAATTCATCACAATCTTTGCAAAGAGTAGCCTTTAGTCCATAGTACCAGAAGGATGCAACTTCTTCAATTGATAAGGCAAAGAATTAAGTGACATGCTTTTTCTTGAGCTCGATATTCTTCATGGCAATCAAGTATGACCTCAAGTGGGATTCTGGATCTCCACTGCCATTGAAATTGGACAAATCAGGCATTTTGAATTTCTCATATAACCCCCCTGCTACTTAACTATGAAAGTCTTTAGTGTCAAAGTGTTCTAGCTCTCCAGCCTTTTTTTTTTCAAATAAGTTTAGAGTTTCTCAAACTTCTAACTCTTTAACTCAAACTCTTTGCTAATCTCATTCTCAACCCTAGAAGTCTTGTCCTTATAGTACTCACCAACATCAAGAACTCAAGAATCACTCAAGTTGATAAATCTTGATGTAGCAGTAGCCCCCTGTCAGACCTACAACAATATTTATCAACTTGAGTGATGCTTAGTACTACAAGGACAAGACTGCTAAGGTTGAGAGTGAAACTAGCAAAGAGTTTGAATTATCGAGTTAGAAGTTTGAGAAACTTTAAGCTTATTTGAAAGAAAAAAAAAGTTGAAGAGCTAGAGCACTTTGACTATCGAAAAAATTCAAAATGCCTTATTTGTCCAAGTTCGATGGCATTGGGGATCCAAAATCCCACTTGAGGTCATACTTGATTGCCATGAAAACCACCGAGCTTAAGAAAAAGCATGTCACTTAATTCTTTACTTTATCAATCGAAGAAGTTGCATTCTCATAGTACTATAGACTAACGGCTACTCTTTGCAAAGATTGTGATGAACTGGTCAAACGATTCATACAATAGTGTTCCTGCAACACTGCCTTAGAAATCACTCTAAAGGACCTAGAGACTATTAAACAGAAACAAAGTGAGACATTTTTTGAATTGCTCTATATGTCTTTCTCTCCTCTCTTCCTTTATTTTCTCCTCCTTACTATCTTTCTAAAACCTTCATTTGGTATTAGAACCTAAAAAAACAATGGATTTTCTACATTCTTATTCTCCTCCTCCTTCGCTAAGCTATGGGTTTGACTCCCAAAGGCTATTTTCCCTCATGGATTTGAGTACTGAAGCTGTGAGCTTTAGTCTCAAGCTATTCTTCTTCTTCTTCTTCATGATTTGAGAGCCATCTCTACTTCTCCTTCATTAGAGCCAAGGGTTAAATTCCTTACTCTATTTCTTCATTTTTTATCTCCTCTGTTTCTCAAGAAAAAAAATACTCTTCAAAAAATAAAAATATATATATAGAACAATAAAATAGAGAGAAGACCACCTTCACATTCACCACCCATCATGTAAGCAGAACCAAATGTTGGCTGACTTCCTTAGTTCTATAAGATCAAAAGGTGTGTTAAGCCCACATGTAGCTCCACATTTTCTACTCTTTAAAAGAAGGTTGATTCCATAACTTTAGAAAAATCTCATCACGAGGGAGCATTAGAATTGATGAGATTTTCTTTCATTAAAGGTGAAGATTACTGCTAACATATGGATAAGATGTCTCCATAAGTCAAGGGATAATGGAAGACAAATCTCCTTAATTTATGCAATTACCAAAATCAATAATTTAGGAGTAATTTCTGGAACTATATTTTATATCTTTCATTATAAATATGGAAGCTTATTTACTAATTAGCAAGTGGTGTGAATGAAAGATTTAGCCTTTGTGTTTTATCCTCTCTCCCTCTTTTTTTACATGGTATGGTATCATAGCTTTGAAATTCTGGGCCTCCTGTTGCTTTCTTCTCACATAAAAATCCTCCTTTCCTTCTTCACAGTTTCAGAGTTGGGTTTGAAGTTCCAACTCACTTTTTCTCTTCTTCTACTATTCTGTTGGGAATTCTCATTTTATTGTGTTTCAATTATGGCTTTCCCAGACTCCCAGTATTTAAACATTTTGATGAATCATTCTCTTGTCTTCCTTCTTCTTTCCAACTAAGGGTTTGAGTCTCGAAGCTTAATTTCTCCTTCTGGGTTTGAGTCCCAAAGCTGTCAGTTGGAGTCCCAAGCTATTTTTCTCCAAATCTCTCTACCTTTCTCATTTTTCACATGGTATTAAAAAGAAAAGAAAAAGTGATGGATAAAAAAGAAGTGCTTGATAATAATTCCATGACTTTAGCAAAAATCTCATTAAGGGAGAATGAGATTTTTCTTCATTTAATGGAATATAACTCATTGAAGAATAATGATGGTTATGAAAAAATCATGAGACTGATTAACAAAATCTTAGAAGTGACTTATGATTGATTAATAGCACTTCATATATATCATGCATCTTCCATTATAATATGGAGTTTTATATAATATGAAAATAACACAAGTTAATAGAAACGTAGTCTTTTGTGTTTTGCCTTTCTCTCCTCTCTTCTTTTCATCTCTCCTCCTTACTACTTTTTAAGAACTTCACAACTTCTAACCAAATAATGCATATAGTATATATTGAGATAAAATTGAAGAGTCTCAATTAAGATAGAGGATCGAATGTCCAACATAGAGGATCAAATGCCATTGTGCTATGTTAATGGTTAAAAGGGTGAGAAGGGAAACAAGGAGAACTAAAATGGTGTGCAGAAGTAGTCTAAAAAGATTTACAATTTTCAGATATTGATGCAGATTGATTTCAGCAGAACTGAATGGAATTCATATAGCCCCCAACTAGTTTGGGATGTTGTTATGGTTTTAATATCCCCATGTAAAAATATTCATACTCTCACCCATGAATGTACTGTTGGAAATATTTAATGAATATAAGAAAATTTATCAAGAAAAAATTTTCTTAAAGGAAAATAAGTCATTTCAAGATACTATTATCAAATGAGAAGCCATTTTCTGGAGTTCTAATGAACTTGCAAAATCTTAAAATGTCTAGCCAGCCACCAAAGTTAAATCCTCCTTTAAGGGATTTGATCTTCTGCTCAAGTATATTGAAAACAAGCAGAATAATAGCCTTTATACTCCAAACTTTCTCATTTATGGAATCTTTGTCTACAATATGCTTCAAATACTAGAAAAGAAAATCCAACTGCTTTCAACAAAACAATAAAATTCTCTTACGATATCATTCATAGGAAATTATTTTGCACAATATAAATGAAGCCTAAGTAAAACATTAACCAAAGACTTTAGGAGAAGAGTTAAAGAGAATACTGTAGAGATGGGTTAAGGAAGAGAACAAAAATACAGGTCTCAGAAAGAGGGAAGAAACAAGGTCCTTGCCAAACAAATCAATATAGTGATAAGCAACTATGCTATGTCCTCAATTCCTCATTCCATCATGCATCGCATGTAACAACATCATGCAAATTTGTAAATGAATGCATGTTCACTATTCAGACAAAATCCAGGTCAAACTAGAACCTCAAATATAAGCCCAAAGCAGAACCATCCTGGGGCAGGCATGATGCACTTGACCAAGAAGACTGAACCTCGGGCATGCTCATACTAACTGTAGTATAACCCCAAAATGGCATTGATGCAGAAGCAGAACAAATAATGACCATCTGTACTAAAATAAATAAAGCCCAAACATGACAACATGAAGGAATAGAATATAATTTAAGAACTTAAACTTTACTTTGTACCAAATAAAACATGGCCTGACAAAAAATGAAGAATGCCTTACAAGTTAACAGAAATTCCAATTATAGACCCCGAGTACATTTTAGGAGAGAAGAGATATGGACTCAAAAGGCATAGGAAAGTACCTTCCCCAGATATGACCAAGCAACAGCTGATGATACATCCAGTTGCAATCCCCTGATCAAAGCATGCTGTTTCATTGCATTATGTCCAGATAAACACCCTAGTGCCAGCCAGAACTCATAATTGTCACCCTCAAGTGACAATCCCCCCAAAGCCATCTTCTCTGATAGCTGCCTGGTAAAAGAGAATAAGTTAGGAGAGAAAATGTATGGTAACACAAAGATCAAATGGAAAAAAATATAAACTCATATCATACCAAGGATACAAGTCAAGCCCATAATTTTCATTCATAGAAGAAATGAGATCCAATGTTATTCCAATATCAATATAGAGGTTAGCTTGCCATGGGACCAAATGCAGAGCCCGTTGATAAGACCTTTTTGCAGACATAGCAGCCAAATGACAGGTTTGCTTCCAGGAAAAGATGGAAGCTTCAAAAGTGTCCACATCAAATTCTGCACTATGGTCCCCTTTCGTCCAGGGAAAACATTTTGCATAGGTGAGCTAGCAAGAAAGAAAATAATGCTTCAGTTACTAATCAGCACATTAAGAATATAATGCTTTTTTACACGCATGCTTCATCTAAACATTTAATTATATAAGCAATGAGAAATAATTGACTTGCCAATTTTCCAAATAAGAGATGTACATATCTACACAAGCGTGCAGTGTGCTTAAGAAAACAAGGTATCACTTAGCCAATAAAAGCAATAATCCTCATTTATACCGTCAAATGGTCCACTACACTTGAATGTATATACAGTTAAAATTCTACAAGCCAATTCATTTCAATTGGTAAATATAAGAAATTGCACAAATCAAACTAGTTTATATTTTAATTTCACAAGAGAACAGAAAATAGTATAAAATGAAGTTCGAAAATATTAGATAAAAATTTACACATAGAATGGGTGATATAGTTACCAGAGTTCCAAGAAATTAAATAGGTAAAGTAAACTGAGAAAATCATTCTCCAATGACCATGTCAAGATATTAAAATTAAAATTTTTGCCCTGTTGACAGCTTAGTCTTACAGCTACCTTTGAAAAAAGGGTCTAAAGCTTCTAAAGTAACAAGTGCCACTTTCCATGAAAAAACTTCACTAAATGATCTATAGATAGTAGGAATGGAAACAGATAGCAAACCAAAGATAGGCTTACTTGGATGTCACCATGCAACTTCCAGATACAAGAAACATTTCCAGCCAACTGACCATTTACTTCTGCAACTTTCCCTGCATCCTGAAATAATTTAGAAACAAACTATTACATACTTTCAGTTTGATGTTAGAAAGATATCATAGGGGAAGGAAAAAGAAAACATTGTTTAAAAGTGAAAGTTGACCAACCTCTAATAATGATGCTCCCCATTTGAATGCACCCAAATTCATACATTCCTTTGACAAACCAAGGAGTCCAGAAGCAAGCCCATAGTTTGCAGACACATTTTGAGGTGAAATCTCGAGTGCACGCTGAAACTGCTCAACTCCCTAATTGCAGAAAGACCACGTCATGCATATGCATATTGAGGAATTATATTTGAACAAAGCCAGAACAAAATATGGAGGTAGAACTTTATATAAGATTTGCAAATATATATTTTATATATATATATGAAATCTTATTAATTAGAAACGACTTGGAATCGATCGAAGTAATTCAATTTGGTGTTAAGTTTAGCATACTTGTTCTCACAAGTTAGTTAATATGACTGGATAAGTTTGATTGATAATGTCTTAACTTACATTATTTTATAGGATATCAGGATATCGTTAAGCCATCAATTTGGATGCCCACATGTAATTAATAATCTTCACGCAAATCTAAAATACCTACCTTAGTATTAAACAAAGTTAGATACATACTACTTGAAACAGTTTTCCCTGCAAAGAAATTCATCAAATGTCTAACACCTTTGGTTTCTTTCAAATAAGAGATAGAGAGAGAGAGAGAGAGAGAGAGAGAGAAATTTAGCACACAAAAAGAATGAGCAAAGGTTGTCCGTTAAATTAAGAGATGCAGTTTCTAAAACATGGACAGCCATAAGTTAGTGTTTTTGCTAAGTTTCTAATCACAGTATGAAGCCAACTGCAGATGTTTTGTTATACAGAGTGTTTGCTTGCCGAACAATCTATGCTCTCAAGCACCGTCCTTTTCTACTGATATCTTCCTTTCTCTTACGTTTGTTTCTTATTTTCATTTCACCATCGTTTTGAGTGTCTGCATTGATAAAGGTCGCGCCAACTTCTTCTACTTCTAAGTGGAAACATAAATGGAAAGGAAAGGAGGTCCAAGGAAACAGAGGGATATCATGTAAACTACTATGAAAAATAAAATAAACCAGTAATACCTTTCTGAAGGAACCAATCATCAAGAAGATATTTCCACTTTCAACCAAAGCAAAGACTCTGGTATCATCCAACTCAATGGCCCGCCCGTAGGACTGATTAAATTGAACAAAATGAGAGAGAAGAAACTAAGTGAGAACCTTAACCAGAATCTAAATTCAACTGCACCTCGGAAGCACAATCACTGAACTAGAGAAGAGGGCGGCTTTTGTAAAGCACGGACATGATTTAAAGATAAAATTTAAGACAATGTTGTAATGATTGGTTTGTACCCAACGTGTGTTATTCTGTTGCCCGGAAAGAAAACAGCAAATGAAATCAAAAGTTCAAATTTGGGGGGCAGTAGTTTTGCTCAATGACTCAAACCAAGGATAAAATCATTCGATAAGAGGAAGGTCAGAAAAGAAAAAAGGAAATACCTTAGTAGCAGCAGTAAACATGCCAAGTCGCTGGTAGGCTAGACCCAGAGCCTATATAAAAGGGAAAGAAAGAAAGAAAGAAAGAAAGAAAGGAGGAGGAAAATTAAGCAAAACATAAGAGATTCTTTGAGCGCGGGGGCAGGGTGAGTAGGGGAAGGGAGAACTAAATAATCAGAGAATATACTTAATAATCAGAGAATATACTTACTTCCCATAAATCAGCACAGGTCGGATAACCTCGAATTGCGTGTTGAAGGCTCTGAACGGCCTCCGACCATCTGCGGTGGTGGAGATGGAGGTAACCCAATCTACGGAAAGCCCAAAAGGCCCTGGGTGACTTTTCTGAGGCTTCCCCACACACTGCCTGCTCCAAGGTCTCCTTTCCAGAATGGTCCAACATATCACAGAGGGATTCCCCAGACTCAGAATCATCAGGGTTAAGGGTGATAGCCCTCTCGTAACACTTAAGAGCCCTCTGAGAATCAGCGGTAAAGCGAGAATAGTAATGGCCCAAATATGCGAAAGCAGCTGCATTGTGAGGATTCAATTTGGCCGAAATAACAAAATGTTCGGCGGCTTTTTCCTTGAATTCCTTGAACTGACCTCCTTTCTCCCACAGTAGGAGTCCCTGCAGTATATGGACGAATCTGGAATCACCAGTGGAACTTTAAAGGCAAATTGGAGCCGCTAGTATATAGGAATTGAGAAAGAGAATTACGAGATTAAAACGTAGAGAGGGGTCTTCAGGATGGTCTTCCACAGACTCCTCCAAGTGCGTCAACTGAGCTCTGAATTCTTCGTCTTCTTCTTTCTCCTGCTGAAACAGAGCCGCGATCATATTAATTTCAATAAACAGAAGGCAGCATTGGAATTAAATATACACAGGATAGGAATAGACCGTTTTTGACATGTTAAGATTTAGGATTCGGGAAGTGCTAAAACCCTAACATAAAGAAGGCAGTCTTTTTCAGTTTTCCGTCGCAGTTCCCGCAGATGAATGGCGCTTTCGAACAATACCACTTATATTTTGCCACGTCAGGTTCGGCTCCACCACGCAGTTCAGTGCAACTCACGTCTCTGCGATTGAAATTTGCAGTTACTCCCGTCACACTAGTAGTAATAAAGGGCCACGGTTTTTGCTCTTCCCATTCTTTAAATTTAAGAAATCAGATTTACAATTAAATTCCGATATATTTTTAATTTGGTTTTAAATAATTTCGGTAAGTTTTGATTCTTATTTGATTTTAACTTTAATTTTAATTTTAATTTTAATTTTATTTTAAATATTAATTATTACACATAAATTTACAATTGTTTTATATTTATCTTAACAAAGTAAACAATTAACGTCAATACAATAATAAAAATAACAATATTAACATTTAAATAATAATAATATTAATATTAAAAATATATCATATAAAATATATATATGTAATTAATATTTAAAATTATATTATATGAGTAATAAGCTATTCACTCATATAACTAAAAATTATAAAAAAAGAACAATATATATATATATATATATATATATATATATATACATATGTAATTAATTTTATTAGTAATAATGATTTTTGATGTGGCAAAGACTAAATTGATGATGTGGTGGGAATGGAACTATATTGTGATTGGTTAATCCTACAAGATAGAGAAAGTACGACGGTGGATGCTCTCATAGCAGCCATTCTTACGCTCAAGTTGGTAATCTAGAGAATAAAACAAATATAAAACTTGAGAGTATTTGTGTAGAATAGTATACCTTTGCCTCTATAATCATTCTTCGTTTTATACTGTAAGAAAATAGAAGATGGATATACATATAGCATTTCTAATTATTAAATGATAATATGGTCGACTCATTGGTAAATGATCTTCACCGGCTAATTAGTCAAAATTCCATGATCGTAAGTATAAAGGAGATCCATTGAACTCTAACTGTTTAGCGGTAACTTCCTTATGGAGACTCGCCCTGAAGTTCAGAAGGTGGGTCTATTTGACCTAAGGCCAAGTTGTCTTAAAACCGACTTGAAGTTTTTGGGTCTTTTTTTCTACGGGGGATCGCGTATAGGTTTAACAAATCCTTATCACATAGGCCTGACTTATAGTGACAGCTCACTCCCTACTTTGGGCAAGTCTCATGTAGCATCAGAGGTTCCCCGCTGGTTTTCGATTCTTTAGACTCCCTACTTTGGGCAAGTCTCATGTAGCATCAGAGGTTCCCCGCTGGTTTTCGAGTCTTTAGATTTGAAGGTGATAAATGTAATACCCGGCTAGACTCCGGTATCGGAATTCCTACCGTCCGGTGGAATCTCGGATGTCGGAAACCTCTAGAAGGGTAAAATAATATTTTTATAGAATGTTTTAATGTGTTTTATGATTTTGAGTAAGAAAGAAGCTGAGTTTTGAATGAAAAAGACCATAGAGGCATTTCCAGGTTCGGCCGCCGAACCTCAAGTTCGGCCGCCGAACATGGGATAGTTTAGGGGGGCAAGTTAGGCTTCCGAAAGTGGCTCAGGTTCGGCCACCGAACCTCATGTTCGGCCGCCGAACTTGCATGAGTTTTGGAGGCACTTTAGGCTTCCGCAGGTGGTCAGGCCTGCCCCTATATAAGGGCTTCATGGCCGAAACGGGCAAGTTTTCTCCCCATTTTCGGCCAACGGTGAGTCCATGCTCTCTCATAGTTGTTTTTGATGATTTTTCCTCCAATCTTTCAAGTTTTAACAAGTGTTTTCTTGGCTTTTGAAGATTTGTGAACTTTGAGCAAGTTTTGGAGCTTGGAGACCCAAGGAGCTAGATCTCCCCCATCTCCGAGTTGGATCGCCTCTCCTCTCGATCTTCAAGAGGTAAGGGTAGATCCTTAGCTCATTTCATGTTTTAAACAAGTTTTATGAAGTTTATGGGGTAGAAATGCATGTGTAAGTTAGTTGAATGTTGTTAGGGTAAATGTTGAGTTTTTGAGCAATATGTATGTTTGATGTGTTTAGTTGGGGTTTAGGATAGTTTGAGACCCCTAAATGCTTATGGAAGTATGTATGCATGTTTTGGAAGTGTTGGTTTTGAGTTGAATGGTTTAGGAGGCAAATGTGCATTGAAGAGGCTGAGTTATGCCATTTGGAAGAACTCAGGTTCGGCAGTCGAAGGGACTTTCGGCCGCCGAACCTGCCTGTGGAGGCAAGCCTTTGGCTGCCGAACCTTGCCCCCGAAAGTGGACTTTCGGCTCTGGAAGGGAGTTTCGACCGCCGAAGGTGCCGCCAAACATGCATGAGTTTCGGATCTGGAAGGAACCTTCGGCCGCCGAAAGTGTCGCCGAAGGTGCATGACTTTCGGCTCTGGAGGGACTTTCGGCCGCCGAACCTACCGCCGAAAGTGCCCTGTTCAGCCTTCCTTTGCATGATTTTTATGATTGTTTTAAGGTGTTTTAGGGGGTTTTTGGGAGTATTTTAGAGTCATGTTCTTGTATGTTTGGTCCCTCATTTAAGTCCACCTGTGTAGGTTCGGACCCCGAGGAACCGAGGACCCTAGCAGTGAAATAGCTGCTTCAGAGTCTTGTCAGAGCTAGCCTAAGGTGAGTAGAATGATTCTTTATGTTTCAAAATAAATATTGAAAGTTTTAGCATGATTCACGCATCATGAATGCCATGAGATATATTAGGGTGCTTGCATTAGAATTCACGAATATGTGCATTGCATATTATGTTGTTGATATGGATGAATGTTGAATGATCCATTAGCCCTCATATGTTATGACATGATATAATGATGATATGATATGGAAGTCCAGGCATGCCTGCACTACACCCTTGGCACAATGTAAGAGAAAGTCCGGGTGTGGCCTGCACTACGCCACCTGCACGATTGGATATGTATGATATGTTATGAGTAAGAGAAAGACCAGGTGTGGCCTGCACTATGCCCCTGGCATGATTGGAATGTGTAGAGGGCTAAATGGTGACAAGTTCATCCTTGATGTGATTTGTTTGTGATGTGATGCATTCCATGAAAGCATGAATTTTATATGTAATGTTTTATTATTCTGCTCACTGGGCTCTTGTAGCTCACCCCACTCCCTTAATCCCCCAGGATTGCAGGTACGGGATAGATCAGGAGGTCAGCAAGAATGAGGAGTCATGTGTTATGTAATAGCTAGATGTGGGCATGAACATGATGTAATGTAAAGCATAGTATAGTAACGTAATGTAATGATGTCTATTGAGGTTTATAGTTGTGCTTGACCCTAATATGTTGGTTAATCCCTTTGTACATGGTATATAAAATGTTTTATCATTGTTTATGCTTAACCAAGCTTAATGTATGTTATGATACCCCATTGGAGCATTTGATGAGGGCTCCAGTGTGTGGTTTATGTTTATGGTTATGTGCATGCACGGGTTAAGCTTGGTAAAGGAAAGAAAAAGTTTACAGTTTTATGTATATGTTTGATCATGTATGGGATTTAACAGGTATACAGGTTGTATGTGAGGCTTGCTACGGGTCTCGGCAGCCTTAAGCCGATCTGGATCCTAGCACCGGTAGCGGTCCGATTTTTGGGTCGTTACAGATTGGTATCAGAGCCCTAGGTTCATATGGTCGGACCTATAGTGTGTCGGGCTCATAGATGTTCTAGAAGGTCAAGCATAATAGGAAAATCATGTCCACTAGGATAGGATGTAGAGTCCTGTCTTGAATGATGATGTGAAATGCCATGATTATATGCATGTGCATTAATGATATGTGATGTATGTGATGCAGGTTCATGTGTTTCCACATGAACCATTTGATGCTAATGTTCTATGTGATGTATGCTGTTTTTCAGTAAGCAAGATGAGAGGAACTCGTCGATCTGCACGATTGACTGGAGTACCACCTCAGGACGAGGGCACGGATGCCCGTCCTCCTGCATTGCCAAGGGCAATGTCCTGCAGGTCTAGCAGGGAGAGAACGTCAAGGGACCCTAGAAGGTCTTTTGATGTGAGCAGAAGGGGGACAGTTCAAGGTGGAATGTCAAAAGATGTGGGGGATGATATGGATGTGGATCAGAGGAGGGATGGCAAACATCAAGAACATAATGATAAAATGGACTAAAATATATTCTATCAAATACTCCCACACCTACCCTTTTGCTTGTCTTCAAGCAAATAAACACAGTCAAACAAGCTTTCTTTGCTTTTGATCCTTATTTCCACTTAAACTCTTACTCAAGACACCTATTTTGAATCATTGCAGTGAAGAATATATGCATGAAGATTACTCACCTTCTTTCCTTGTTTCCCTTTACTTACCATGGCTAGGATTTATTTTACTCAAGAGAGAGATTATACATGCACATGTTCTTGTTCAGTTAAGACTTTTTCTAGCTTTCAGAGTTATTTGCCCTTAACTTGAAGTACTTTATTCAGCTTTTTGCACCTTAATCTTGCTTGAAAAAGTCACCAACCTTTTGACGTGAAGGTACATATTGGTGATACCCACCCCCAGTTACTCAGTTGGTCACCTGTCCAAGTGGCTACTAGCTCTGTTCATAGTCTTTCAACCATTGGAACAGTTTTCAATTGTGCTTATGAAGTCTAAGCCTTTGCTGAATTTCTTTAATCAATGCATTGGAAAAATCAACACCAATTGCTAAATCAAGTCATGTTAAGTTCATTCACACAAATTTCAATTCATTCTCTCTAATGAGTGTCATCAATACATTTTTCACCATGGCAAGCTCAAAGATTCAATTCAAAAGGCAATTCTCAAACATGAATATAACTCACTGCAATTGATTCAATATAAGTTTAAAGAGTCATCTGACTCGCGGTTGTCGAAGCCGGTCAAAAATAACATTTCCGGTTATCAACAATTTTACAACTGCAGATAGTAGTAAAGGATCGAATCCACAGAGAATTGAAAACTTATCTATTTTTCTCAACAAGACCAAGAGATTAAACTGAATGAGAAACTGAAAGCAAGTAACTGAAAGCGGAACAAAAGTGAAGTGCAATAAAAGTAAAAAGGGAGGTTTGAGATTGATTTGATTAGCAAACTACTGAAAGCAATTAAATGAGCAAGTAATTAAATAAAAGAGAAATTCAATATGAGAAAAGTCTAGTTGAAGAGATGGATCCACTTTGGTTGTTTGAATTGATCATTGAAACTTATGTTCTCTTGATTGATTCAATAGATTAGTTATGGAGGTGGAAGACGCTTATCACCACCATGTCTCTCCTTATGATTAAATCAATTAGGGAACGTCCTCTAATCAATTACTAATTAACAAATTGCCACGGAACGTCCTTGGGCCTTAGGCATCAAAACAATTGTCAATTGTATGAAAAAATAGAGAGATCCAATCCTAGCTACCCAAACGCATGGAGATGTTGCTTGATCATACAATTCCTTAGTTATTACACCAAGTGTTCTTATGTTAGAATAATTCCAGCAATTAGGGACTAAAAATTATCCCAACTAACAATCTATTACTTTGCAATCAAGAATCAAGTGGCCAATTTGATCAAAACAACAAAGCAATCATAGATTCAAGCACTAAATTGTATGAATATTGAACAAATCAAAGACAAATAGTTTATGTTCAGATCTCACAATCCATAAAACAAACTTAGTTTCAACCAATCTTCAACTAGAATAAAAGGTTTCAGCTACTCATGGCTGAAACAAAACAGAAAATAAAAGGAGAACACAAAGGAAGATGAACCGAATTGAAGAGACTTGGTGCGCCTTGCTTGGCCGGATGGGCAATTTGCCTTGGATGGCCTCTTTGAGATCTTTTGTAATACCCGGCTAGATTCCGACATCGGAATCCCTACCTTCTGGCGGAATATCCATTGGAATCTGGAATTTTGATGATGCCAGAGGCTTCTAGAGGGGTAAAACGTGTTTCTAAAATGTTTCCACATGATTTCATGATTTTAAATGAAAAAGAATTGAGTTTTGAAAAGAAAAGACCAAGGAGGCATTTGCCAGGTTCGGCCGCCGAACATGGAAAGGTTTCGGGAGCGCTTTTGGCCTCCGAAAGCTTTGTTTGAACGAACCAAGGTTTGGCCGCCGAACCTCAAGTTCGGCCGCCGAACATGCATGAGTTTAGGGGGTACGTTAGGCTGCCAAAGGTCTTTGACCAGGCCACCTATAAAGAGCCCTCAGATCTGAAATGGGCGAGTTTTCTCCCCATTCTCGAGCTCAGGTGAGTTTATGCCCTCCTTAGATCGTTTTCATGATTTCTCTACCCATCCCTCAAGTTTTTCATGAGTTCTACCCTTGTTTTGAAGTTTTGAAGCTTAAAAAGAAGTTTTGGGAGCTTGGAGGCTTTTGGAGCTTGGATCCTCCACACCTCCGAGTTAGGGATCGCACCACCCCTCGATCTTCAAGAGGTAAGTGTAGATCCTTGCTTTCCTTGTGTTTTAATGAAGTTTTAAGTAAGTTTAATGATGTTTTGATGGTTGAGTATGGGTAGATATGCATGTTTAGGTTAATGTGAGTTTTATGCCCAATGTATGCTTATGCCTGTTTATGTATGTTTATGTGATGTTATGTTGAAGGTTTAAGCTAGTTTATGTATGTGGGAGAGTGTATGCATGATTGGGAGAGAGCAAGTGAGGTTTTGAGTAGTTTTGATGGTTTTGGCTTATGTGGGTCATAAGCTATTTATGTGTGCTTTATGATGTTCTTTGTTGGAGTTTAAGTTTGTTTAAGCTCCTTTGTGCATGTTTTGGAAAGGTTGGGTGCTTGTTTGGGGTTTTTGGAAGGCTTGGGAGGCTTGTATGCATAAGAGACTGAGTTCTGGATGAACTCAGGTTCGGCCGCCGAAGGTGGTTTCGGTCGCCGAACCTGCCTATGGATGCATAGATTGGCCGTCTAACCTTGCCCCCGAAAGTTGTGTTTCGGATCTGGAGCAGACTTTCGGCCGCCGAAGGTAATGTTCGGCTACCGAAAGTGCCTGACTTTCGGATCTGGAGTGAGGCTTCGGCCGCCGAACCTGCCGCCGAACCTGCATGACTTTCGTCTCTGGAAGGGACATTCGGCAGCCGAAGGTGCCACCGAAAGTGCCCTGTCGAGCCCTTTCATGGTTATTTTCTATGCATGTTTAAGTGATGTTTAAGAGAGTTTTTGGGTAGTTGTTTATGAGTTGTTTAGAGTATGTTTGGCACCTCATTCGAGTCCACCTGTGTAGGATCGGACCCGAGGGACCGAGGAGGCCATCAGTGTTAGCAGTTGTAGAGTCAGTCCAGCGTCTGCCAGAGGTGAGTAGAACTAACTTAATCTTTTATTTTACGAAATCAAATGCCTAAAGCATGTTCATGCATCATGTTTATATGTAATAGGTTGATTGCACTAGTTACACGAATATGACACATTGCATTATTTACTGTTGATGTGGATGGACCAAGGCGACCCCAATAGCCCTAGTTATGTTATGTTAATGAAGTCCTGAGGAGCCCGAAGGGCCGGGCATAATGAAGTCCTGAGGAGCCCGAAGGGCCGGGCACCATGTTATGTTACAGACAGAGGGAGTTTTGGTGGTCATGTCCAATCCGTGATGTGAATTGTTTGTGCTGTGACGCATTTCATAAAAGCATGTAATTAATGAACTGTTTTTCTGCTTTTACTCACTAGGCTTTTTAGCTTACCCCTCTCCCCTAACCCCAGTGTTGCAGGTTTGAGGAAGATTGGGAAGTCTCAAGAGTTAAGGTTGTTGCTTTGTAATAGATTAGTACTGTTAGAGTGGACATGATGTAATGTAAATTGATATAATGAATTGTAAGATAATGTAATGTGATGTAAAGTAGAGTTATGTTTATGTATTAGTACTGTGCTTGGCCCTAAGACTTGGTTAGTCCCTGTTTAGTACATGATGTATGTTATGGTTTATTGTTGAGTTGTGTTTGAACTAAACTTGTGGCATGTGTTGTTTACCACGCTAGAGTTTGATGAGGACCCTAGTGGAGGTCTTATGTTTGTGGTTTGATGCATGCACATGTTAGGTTCTAGTTCTGTGGATGTGACTTCGGCTTGATATATGTTATGTTGACCCAGCTAGAGTTTTGATGAGGGCTCTAGTAGGGGGTTTCTTTATGTTTTCAGTTATGTCGCATATAGGTCAGGCTCGAGATATACATCAAATGTTTAAGTTTTTATGTTAAAGTTTTGATCATGTATGGGATTTGACCAGGTGATAGGATGTATGTTTGGCTTGCTACGGGTCCCGGCGGCCTTAAGCCGATCTGGATCCTAGCGCCGGTAGCGGTTCGGGCCGTTACAGATGGGTATTGATTTTCGGGTCGTTACATCTTTAAATATGTTTTAAGGTGCTGTCTTAGGGTTTCAAAAGGCTGCCCACAATTTTAGAGGCTGCCCAAAATGCCCTTGGTCCAAGATGTGCCATCCATGCACATGTGTGAAGGGAAAAACGTGGGGCATGTGTGGCTTGTGCAAGAATGGGTCTTTTGGTCTTTGTTTGTTGCCCAAATGTCTTCAAGTTGTTGCCCAAGGTGCCCAAGACTTGCCTTCACACTCTCCTTGCCGCCCATGCACTAATAAGGAAGGTGGAGCCTCCTTTGCAATTTGAATTTTGAATGTGCAAGGTATGAGGTGGCAAGCATGTGATCTTTGGATTTAGCTTCCTTAATAAGCTGGATTTTGAAATTCAAAATTTGAATATGAATCTTGAAGATTTGAATTTCAAAATACTTTTCTTATTTGGCTCTTCATATATGGCAATTTGAGACTTGGCTTCTTGAATAAGGAAAAGGCTATTTGGAGATTTGAAATTTGAATTTCAAATTGCTTTGGTTGAATGTTCTTTCCTTCTTTGCCACTTTCCTTATTTAGAACTTTCCTTATTTAGCTTCACTTGATTTCAACTTGGCAGGCTTGCTCTCTTTTGCTCCATTTAAGGCAGTTTTAAGGGTATTTTCTCCAAAATGTCCTTTTTCACTATTTTCGAGTCCATCTGTGCTCGATCTCGAAAAAAGGGTCTGCAAGATATGGAAAAATGATCAAGAGCCTAATAAGAATTCCTCAGTAGAAACTCTCTAACATTCAAGTCAGATTTAGAGCTTTTTAAGTGATGCCTTCCGTTAGAAGGAACATAAAAAAAAAATAGAAAAGAGAAATAAAAAGCTATGGAAAGGAAAGAGAGAGGGAGCGAGAGAGGATGGTGCTTTGTCATGGTGATCATGGCCCTCTTCTTAGGAGCGAGACCAGTGGTATATACACCAATTGACCATTTTGACACCACTCGTGTTATGTCCCATCGAATTACATGAAATATCCTCTTGTCGGCGTGTCAGACAACTTATTAATAACGAATGGTTAACTAACAAATGTAAAGTTGACAAGCTCGTACCTCATCTACCACTAATATACCGACAATATTCTACTCTGATCTCATCATATAGTGCTTGCTTGGCTTACTCGATTTGTATTGAGGTGAATCTCCCCTAATCACCTATAATTAGTCAAGCTAACATTCAAGACTGAGCCTTGAAAAAGTCTATCCATCCGTTTCGGACTTTATTGAAGTCATAGGTGTTGTTCTGATATTTATATCTTAGACTTTTTGCTGTCCGGTCGGACCAGTCATACACGTATCACAAACTTAATTAACCCTATTATTTATATGCTATCACACATGTACTTCGCAACTTTATGAAAAATAGAAATTGTCGACTTAGTTTCGATTTCCATCTTGTTAATCCATAGTATAATTGCACACGCTATCAACTACTGTCATATACACGTAAAGCTGCAGTGCAAAACGGTAAAACCTTGCTGATAATTCAGGAATAGCAAATAATTCCCACTTGAAATTCTACAATTAATTATTACTGCAAAGGGATATAAGCTTCCTTCATTCCATATCAAGAGTGAGGGTTTTGGATGCCTGCTTTAAAGAGTTGACGAGGCAATGTCAAGCAATTCAGATTACCAAATAAAAAGCTCACAAATAATCACACGGACATCTCTTCATCTGAATGATGACATTCAGCACAAGATGCTGTAGCTAAATGATTTGGCCAAAGACGTTATATATTATATCTCCAAAAATTTCATTTTGCACATAATATTTATAAGTAGATGCATCACATACATATATATTTATATGTAACTTATAAGAAAGTGGGAAGTTAGGAACACGGGGAATACACTCATCAATCAGGGATATCAGGCCACAAACCTGAAAGAGCAGGAAAGGACGAAAGACACGTTAGATCACATGTTAGATCATCCACCTATCATCGATAAATCCAAACAGAAGAATATGATGGAAAACAGCGACTTAATACATTGGACACAACTGAGAACTTGCTTTTTCTCTAATTTAATCATGCCATGCAAAATCTCCTTTGCCTTCTCTTAAGCTTCTTCCCCTCCTGTAATCAATTTCTGCATCAGAGCAGGATGGTCCAAGATCATATTTCCTACTGATTTTAGAGGATGTCATCTTTAAAAATATTCCATCATCATCTTTCAAAGCATGGATACCAGGTGTGCTTGATGCAGAGACATCTCCAACCTGCTTTCTTGATTTAGGATCTGAATTCAAAACATGAAGGGAAATTATTAGGAGAGAAACTATTCAAGCATGGATAAACAAATTCAGCAATGCACAGAAATAATGCCCCAATATGATGGAGGAAGCAAGGTGAGAATAGAGGATTAAAGAAAGTAAACACATCCCAATTCCCAACAGGAAAAACAATACACAATATGACACCTTTTCTCATGGAACGCAAAAGTTACAGCCATCACACAGATTTCCACACTTTTTCAGACGATGTAACACTCTAATGCCAGAGCTCCCCTTTTCTACGTCCCTTAATGTTTTTTCTAATGTCACACAGCATAAATTGGTATGGAGAATTGGAAATACAAAAATCACAAAGGCTGTTCTGCATGAGAAACCTTCAGAGTGAAGGATATTACAAAAACTTGGGTTGGACTACAAGTCACAGGGCTGTTGGGATTCAAGTTCTCTTTTCTCCTTTCCCCAGATTTGTGAGAATGAAACAAACTATACCTTAATATAGCTACAGGTAACAAAGGCTTACCTTCAAGCCTGTCACATGAGAATGGCACTTCACTACATATAGTATCTGATTTCAATTTAAGGCTCGGCAAGTTCATCTGTGTTGTTTGTGCCTTTTGGCTTTCACCCTTAGATGCAGCTTCAACACTTTCTTCTTGATTAGGTTGATTTGAAGTAAAAGGAGTCATGGTAAATGAGTCGTCCATAACATCAGAAATTTCTACATATTGTTGAGTTGTGATAATTTCATCAGCACTGAACCCAAAGGATGCTCTGTAAGCCTCTAATTCTTCCACATCTTGCTTGGGACTTCTATTGTGCCTATTTTGGTGGCCATTTCCCCCAGCAGGATAAACATCTGAATCCTTGGAAACACTTAACCTCCCACCAGTATGAGGAAATGGTGGATTATGGTCCAGATAATATCGTGCAAATGTGGCAGGACAGAAGAAATTTGTATCTTGAGATACCAAGGAGGCATTAGATGTGTCATGCCCAAAGAGACTGCCAGAACCACTCCTTGAATATCTTCCATTTTGGGGAGAGACTGAAGGATCCCATTGAGGAGGGAACTCTCGTTCATGAAAGGATGATGATAAGCAGTCACCTGAGGTCCTAGAAATTGGTGAAATGAGACTGCTGGCAGGGCTGCCAGGATAAAGTGAATATGTAGCTTGAAGATCAGCAGCAGCAATGTAATTGGTCTTCTCAGTGTTTTTGAGATTTGTAGAAGATGAGAGGAATTGAGCAAAAGGCACATCTGGGGAAGAGGGTGTAGTTAAGTGAGCTAACTCAGGTGGGGGAGTAAGAGGAGCAGTAGATGGCTCAGTTGTGAAGGTTGAGAAGACAGGAGGAGAAACTAGTTGTGTTTCATGGGCATATGGCCCAGTGACAAACATTGTCGATGAAGGACCACCAGGCGAGCTGGCTGATAAAGACAAGAAGCAACTAGGTGACTGAGCCGTAGAAGGGAGAGCTGAATTAGTAAACGACGCTGGTGAAGAAGGTGGAGCTAAAAGTGATGGAGGTAGTGCCGGAGGTTGGTTGGTCAGGCCACCAGCTTGTTGTCCATTTGGCTGCACTGCTGTTGCATTACCATCTGGAATACGAGATGCAGGCACAATACGTTTTCCACCCTTCTGCGAGCCAAAACAAGAAAATGCACCCCAGCATCCTCCCCATCTCTTATCCTGCCATTAGAGTAAAGCATTATAACCCTCATTGTTAACCAAAAACAGAGAGAGAGAGAGAGAGAGAATAGAATTACATAGATCAACACCAATAAAATCATCTCCATTTTCAAACTTGGCATAGGCTTTTCGCATAGTGTGAAAACCTTCACATAACTCACAACTAATAGCTAAACTCAGGATATAGAATTCGCAGGCTTGCAGCTACTTATATGACAGATACAGAAGAAATTTGGTCAACAGAAAGTATAAAAATTGTGGAAGTGCAAACAAGGAAACGGAGGCCTAGCGTGCTTAGAGAAAATGTTGCAAATACAACTACATGCACAAATGCATGTACAGACACAAAAACATATGAATACAAAAAGAAGCAAGAAGCAACATAATTCGGAGGAAAATGCTGCAAGGTTCAACAAATGCATCAATTAAAAAAAGTTACTTGCTTGCATATTAAGAGCATAGGTGTGTATCAATGATGAAGTAGAAATTCCCTCATTTCATTTGATACATATTTGGTTGCACTTGAAGGTTAAAAATTATTAAATGAATTCATTAAGAACATAATGGAAGGGGGGGGGGGGGACTCACAATAATACCAAATTTATTACATAACAGCAGGTATTATGCCAAATTTATTTTAAACTAATTTTTAACACCCTCTGAACATATTTGAGAAGAGCTTTTCTTATAGCAGCTCTAACATTAATGGCAAACTCTAAGTTAGCAAGAAGTCTACGTTTATCTCATTTGTAGAAAGCAAGTATTAACCCAGTTACCCATCCCAAATCCAAATTTGTCTGCACAAAATTTTTGTTAGCTACTTGACAAGAAGGACTAGGCAACTGAAGCTAAATCAGTCGCCTCAAGGTTCATTGACATAATCATCTTGAGTTGTGAATATTCCATAAATAAATAAATAATAAAACGGCCAACCACAACTTATATAAGTTCCACTCAGAGTTTAAACCAACATCACCTTAGTATTTTTGAACCAGACAACGGCTTCAGCCTAACATTGATGGAAAATTTCCTGAGGAGATAAAAGTTTAAACGAGGTCTCTAGCTTATGTAAGTAAAACTGGCATGTCCTTTGATAAGATATCTATTCCTGGACTATTCCATTACTTATCAAAATACCACTCTTTCACCTCTTTCCCTATAAAACAAGAATACGGTTTATCACAGAGAGAAAAATTTCAGCCACGCAACTGACTGCCAGCTATGCATAGTTAAATTGCTAGCGTATGATGCTGATTCGAAAATAAAATGCCGATTATGAAAATTAGAGAAGAGCTTCAAAATATACAGAAAGGAAGACCCAATCCGCAATTGAATTGCTACGGGCTGGATTAAGAGGTACCAAGTGATCCCGAGGGACATTCTCCTCAGATCTGTGTAAGTCACACATAAAATTTTCCCGAAAGAAACTAAGTGAAAAAAAAGGTGCAAAAGCGTGACTCGTCCATCCAAAAGAAATGGGAAATTAGAGAAAATCGAGATTAGCAGCAAAGTAAATGTGAGCGTAATAAACAGATCTGAGAAGGAAGATTGAGTATGGATAAGCTTAAACCAGAAAAGGAGAAGAGAAAGAAATGGAATATGATAAGATGTACCAGATCTAGATCTGATCCAAAACAGCAAATATTTGGAGATAATATAGATGAGCGTGAGACATACCCGTTCCTGCTGAGGGAACCTGTTCTGTTCGGAGCCCATTACAAACTTTGACAAAAAGGTTGCTGGTAATAGGAGTTTGAGTAGCAACAGTAGCTCTTTACTTGCAGAATGAAGGAGATAAGCTGCTATAGTAGCAGTGAGGAAAGGGTTTGCCGGAATTGGTGAAGCCGCAAAAACCCACTCCTCACATTTCTCTTCTTTCTTAATTCTATTTCCCCTCTCATTATCAGATGAGATTAAGATTAGATGAGAATTAGATTAGGTTGATTGGTTTATAGATTATACCCGGACGCGAATAAACGCTCTTCTCTCTCTGTCCCCGCAAACCCAGAAGCTGACAGCGTGTAGATTTTGCTCCCAACAAAATTAAAGAGAGAGACAGATACAAAAACGCAACAAAGAAAAAGAACCTTGAAAAAAGAGAAAGAAAGATAAGCAATTAGAAATTTATTAACGGAGACTATTTAGTGTTGAGATATTATTATTATTAATAAATTGATTTTTATATTTTTAAAAATTTATTAAAATATTTTTTTATTAATAAAATAATTCATACATCCCCTCCTTTATTAAAAATAAATAAAAAATAAAAAATTTTAAAATTTTATTTTATTTTTAATAAATCTCTTTATTTAATTTTTAGATATTATTATTATTAATAAATTTTTTATATTTTTAAAAATTTATTAACATTTTTTTATTTTTTAGATGAAAGTATTATTTTGTTAAAAAAATAAAATATTTTAATATATTTTTTAAAATTAAAAAATTAATTTATTATTAATAATAATTTTTAAAAACTAAATAGCAAATTGGATCAATTATAAATGAATATTAAAAGAAAAACCGAAAAAGATTGAAGTGATAGGTATACTAAGAGACCGACATGGACAGTCACTCGACTCAAGTCACAGTATAAATTGTTCTTTTCTTTCTCATTTTTATATTTAGGGCGACTAAAGTTTGAAGAGAAAGCAATATTTAAGAGTAATTATTTATAATAAAGATGAGATTAAAAAGATTTAAAAAAAAAAAAAAAGAGAAAAAGAAGGGAGGGAGCATTAAAGTTGGAGCTGGGAAGAAGTGGGGTATCTGGGCGTGCTCTCAAAACATTCTCATTTCACAATCATACCCCCTTTCGTTTTTCACTTTTCCTATGGGGTTTCTGTGATCGTATGGCGAGCCCAGCTCATTCAAGCCCGTATGAAGGACTTTGTTAACAATCCAGCCCTAATTGCATTCATATCATTATACAATATTCAGCGGGATTCTGATGAGGATTAGATTTGCAACCTTACTGCTCTTTTTTTCTGGTTTTTTTTGGGAGATTTATAATTTAGTCTCTGAATATTACTATTATTAACAAGTCAGTCCCTATATTTTTATAAATCTATTAAAATATCCTTATCTTTTCTCTCCGTCAACAAAATAGTTATTCCATCTATTTTTGCCATTAAAAATATAGTAAAAAACTAAATTACTCTCCATTATTTTCCTCCTCCTCCTCCTCCTCTTCTTCCTCCTCCTCCTCCTTCCTTTTCTTCTTCATCAATTCTTCCTCCTTCTTTTGCTTCTTCTTCTTCTTCTTCTTCTTCTCCTTCTTCTCCTCCTCCTCCTTCTTCTTCTTCTTTTGCTTCTTTTTCATCTTTTTCTTCTTTCTCTTCTTCTTCTTCTTCTTCTTCTCCTCCTTCTTCTTCTTCTTCTTCTCCTCCTTCTTCTTCTTCTTTTTCTTCTTTTTCTTCTCCTTCTCCTTTTTCTTCTTCTTTTTCTTCTTTTTCTTCTTTTTTTTTTCCTCTTTTTCTTCTTTCTATTCTTCTTCTTCTTCTTCTTCTTCTTCTTCTTCTTCTTCTTCTTCTTCTTCTTCTTCTTCTTCTTCTTCTTCTTCTTGTTTTTTTTCTTCTTTTTCTTCTTTCTCTTCTTCTTCTTCTCCTTCTGCTTCTTCTCCCTTTTCTTCTTCTTCTTCTTCTTTTTCGGAGGAGGAGGAGGAGGAGAAAAGAAAAGATAGGGACTATTTCGTTGAAAAAAAATGATAAGGACATTTTAATAGATGTGAGAAAAAATAAGGACTATTTTGTTGATAAACAGAAACGATAAGGACGTTTTAATAGATTTCTAAAAATATAGGGAGGGACGATTTCGTTGACGGAAAGGAACGATGAGAAAGGAACGATGAGAAATGACTATTTCGTTGATGGAAAGAAACGATAAGGACGTTTTAATACATATGAGAAAAGATAGGGACTATTTTATTAACAAAAAAAATGATATAGACGTTTTAATAGATATGGAAAAAGATAAAAACGTTTTAATAAATTTTTGAAAATATAAGGACTAACTTGTTAATAATAACAATATACAAGGACTAAATAAAGAATTTTATTTGAGGGTAAAATTAGATTTTAAAAATTTTCTCTCTCCTTCTTTATCTAATTTTAATGGAAAAGAGGACGGAAAGACTATTTCGTTGATGGAAAGAAAACATAAGGATGTTTTAATAGATTTTTAAAAATATAGGGACTGACTTATTAATAATGACAATACCTAGAGACTAAATTGTAAATCTCCCCTTTTTGTTTTTTAGACAACTTTACTAATCTTTATGAGAAGCTCACTTAAACTGAATATCAATGATATGTTTATTTTATCCCTCCATGATAATGATTTTCCCTTCAAATTTAAGCAATTCCTATTATGTATAAACAGGAATATTTAAATTCTGTTAAAAAATTTTAATTAATATTATTTTATTAAAATAAAATTTAAAAAAAATTAAAAATTAAAATTTCTTTTTTCAAAATCATTTATCTCAAAATTTTATATTATAAATTAAAGTTAAATTCAATCTAAATAAAATTTAAAATTAATTGCTTCACATTATTTTTATCGATATTTTTTTTATAAAAATGTAATACAAGCAAATTTAACATTCTTTCATATGATTCCACAATTGTTTTATTAATTTAAAGGACATTATAGGAATGAAAATTTTCAATTTTCAATTTAAAAATCATTACTTGTGTTTTGGGTTGAGAAATTTTTATTTAATAATTAGTAATTAAATTAATTTCATTAAATAAAACTCATTTAAATATTTAGAATATAAAATGGCCAATTGAAAATTATTATATTGCTCGCTTCCGTTGGCCCCTGGTCTTCCTATGTATATTTTTCATCATCTTATCACAATAATCTCAGCATCTCCTTGTGGAAAAATTATTATTTAGGCTTGGTACTTACTAGAGAAGGCATTAATTAGACACTAAGGTTAAAATCTATCTTTATTTTTCAACTTTTACTATTAATTATAAACATTTTTATATAAAAATTTTAGTACTACTATATATTTATTTCTCATTTATTGCCTTTTAATTTCTCAATTCATAATTAGATCGGCAAATATTAATAAATTAATTAAATAATTACTATAGTTAATTTTAGAGAAATTAAATTATATATTTTTATTATATCGATTCCACTTCTAGAATTTCGTACTTGTTCTGATTCTCAATTCAAGAAAATTCTATTTCTGATTGTCATTGTATAACACCATTCTTCTTTTTTTAGCATTTATTTTTTGCTTTCTGTAAAATCAGTAATTCGAACTCTTTTTTCACTTTAACACCAATATCACTTTATAGCTAGATATGCCAACCATAAGAAAACAACTTTGTTTACAAGTATCAAGCTTGTATTGTTTACAAAAAGAAATTATAATAGGAAAATAACAAACTTACTCAGAAACTAATAATACCAATGTTCAGCCTTACACATTGATAATCGGTGTTAAGCTTACTCCTAACCCACTTGTATTGGGTAACCACTAGACTCTTCTTATTCCATGCCAAGTCCTCTCTCCATTAACAAAGGTATTCACCAATTGAAATGGAGATCACTTTTGTAGTTTTTGTGAAAATCCATCGTTGTTAACACCTTAAATCATTAAGAGGGTTTTCATCGATTCTATTTCACCTTTCTAAGTCCCCAATTGAATGGATACCTCAAGAACCTATAATAATGTTTCATGTATTGAGTTTGACTACTTCATTTTCTCTTGTTTTGTCTTATTACACCTTTAATCTTAGCTTCGATGTGATTGTACCAATGACACATTGGTCAACAACCCTAGTACCTACAACTATCTCTATTACTTTTACCTTGATACTCATATCTATATGACTCGATCTTCTTGCAAGCTCGTTTCAACTCTTTTTTTTATTGCATCCCTTTTTGTATCAGCATTATAGCTATCGTATCACTCATCAAATTATCTATAATTACAACGTTCGTGAAAGCCTTTACTACTTCACCTTCGTTAATATTAGCAGCTCGATATAGTCTTACATGCGAATAATATTACTTTGGGAAAAGAAGAATGCATAAGCCATCCATATTGGATAACTTTTTGATTCTTATTATATGTTCTCCTCCTATCTGATTTTCCTATATTTCTCCACAAGGTCCTTTCATCCTCTTGAAGCACTTCTGCATAGGCAATTTGTAGTCTAATGCAGCTTTCTCTATGGAGAGCATTTCATAATGCTTAACGGTTTTACCTTCATAATGTTCTATTTACCAAATTTTTCTTTGTCACCTTCGCTCTAGTTTGTTTTGATTAACACACATCTTGCTTTATATCATGTTTGACACTTTTGGTGGCTCCCCCACTTATCGCTTTGACAATTCTATTTGGGTTGCTCATAATGAGATACTGAGAATTGAACTTTTCTTCAACTCGGTGTTAGCCTAACTGACTAACTCTTGGCTATCGCCCCCACTGTACAACCCTTCTTCACATTTATTTAACACTCATTCCTTGTCTCAGATTTCAACCATCTCTAAAAATCATCTAACCCAATAAGCTCCAACACATCTTTATGTTATCAATGAGAGGTGAAAATGTCACTTGCATACTTTCTTTATGAACTCAATATTGGAGTTTACCAACTCCCTCGAGAATTAAATGTCACATTCTTAGAGTAAAATTGCATCTGCATGTCCTTTTTCACTATCTTGTGGATGTGAGTTATACATCCCATTCCATAGAATCTCCCTTTCAGCTTCCCATATCGGTAAGCCTTGTTGATCCAATACATGGACACAACTTTCAATCTGTCTACACAATAACAATTTTCAATAGCACCAAGAAATAAATTTGTAATGGAGAGAAAATCATTTACCTCCAACACATCACTTGCATCGCGCTAAGATTTATTTTTCTAGGCTTTCAATATTGCCTACCTCATAGGAGTCCACCTTAGTATTGGCTAGCAACTTTCACCATTGGTTTCAGCCTGGCCTGCTTCATTGGCCCTCTCGTAGCAACTAGCCTGCAACTCTCGTCAATGCTATTTGATCCTCTAGTTCATTTTCAGAGTAATCCCCACAGGCTTACTGCACAATTCTAACAGAATATACAAGAGACCACTGGCTCAATTTTATTCAAGGAGGCCATCGCCTTAATTTTATCTCAAGAGGCCACTGCTTCACTTTTTATTCAAGAAAGCCACTATTTCAATTTTACCTCAGGAGGCCACTGCCTCACTTTTATTCACTTTTGTCTCAAGATCACCCCACCGGATGTTATTCCCAAAAGAAGGATTTTGGGTTGGCTCCACTACCGTAGGCTCCCTCTCACTTCTGGACAATTTGGCTATCACAGGCAATAATTGCTCCATTTTCTCTTCTAGCACCATCATGCGCTAGTAAACAGTATCAATCTCTGATGGGTGTCGAAACCACCAAAAATAAATTTCTACTTAAAAAAAAAAACTTGTGATAATGATACGCAGGATTGATCCCACAGAGACTGGTAAGTAAATTAATGCTATTGAATGAACAAAAATAGAAATAAAATAAAATAAATTCAAAGAAAGGAGCAATTAAATTGAAGAGAAAGAATCAAGATGAGAAATATTCAATTAAAGTAATAATTTTAGTTTCAGTCTTTGTTGGTTGATCATAGATATAAAATAATTTCAATTTAATTATTGATAAACCAGTTATAGATATCGAAGACGCTTTAGGTATCCAATTCTTTCTTAGATTTTAAACTAGTTAAGAGACGTTCGTTAACTAGCTCTAACTCTTGGACAACCGTAGGAGACGCTCCTAGGATTTAATCCAATTATTGTGTTAAGAATTAAAAAGACTTGATTCTAACTAACAAATACGAGACGCTCGGTTCATTTAAGTTAGATTATACTATTCCTTAGGAAGGCCTTACGCAACCTAATTCACTACTTATTTCAATTTAACTAAATCATTACGGATTTAATTAACTTGAATAGCAATATATCATTCTATCAATTGAGCAATGGCGCTTTAATGCAACAACCAACAAAATAATAGTAATCAATAAACATAGGAATAATATAAATACCAAGAATAATTAAGGAAACAATAGAATCACACAAATTTCACAAACAATTGAACTGAAACTTTAATTATCCTTTAACTGAAAAGAAGAAACTTAGCCACACATATACATGGCTAAGAATGGGAGATGAAAGATGAGATGAGATGTCAGATACATCATAATGTCTTCTTTTTTATAGTGGTAAGAATCATAATTTAACCTAAATACAAGTAGCTAAAATCAAAGTTGAGTACATCTTGGCAGATGAGAGTTATATGTTTATTCTTCAGATTTGAAGTTGGACTATGTTCGTCAAGTATGTTATGCCCATAACGTAGTCCATAACACAGCTCGTCTAGAAATGTTCCTTATCCTTCTATGAATTTGGTTGTGACCATATTTGATCTCAAAATGTAAGTCCAAATTAGATTTTTCTCTTTTTATTTTTCAATCCTACCAAGATAGCAAAATTTAAACGAATCAACCTGTTTTAAACAAAATAAAAGTCAATATCTAAGTATTTTAGAATATTAAAACCACATAATTGTGCATATTATCAATTTCCCCACACTTAGATCAGACTTGTCCTCAAGTATATACTCATTAATCAGAAAAGACTCACAAAAGCTACCCATAATCAATGGCTCACAAAATTAACTTAACTTACTTTAAGCAACCAACATATCACTATAAAATCTCATCAATGTATACAAATCATAAAAGAAATACCAATACAATCTTCAAAGCTGAAATACAGCAAACTCATTCTTAATATGTGACTATGCAATTAAGTTCAATCAAATTCTTGAGTTAGTGCATAAAAAAACATATACCCAACTAACCAAGAAAATTTTTTAAAGTTATAATTTTCACCAAGGAACCAGAAATCCAATTTTTGTTTATTTTATCATTTTTATTTTTATGGTCTTGATTCAAGATTTTTTTCAGCTCCTATGAGGATATACTCTCCTAGCACTGGTTTTCTCCTAGCACTGGTTTTCTCCATTCACAAGGAACATTCCTTACTTAAAAGGAATGGGCCCTGATCTGTGAGGAAGGCGTGCCTCCTCTTTTATCCCCTTTCCTTTTGTCTACTAGTGACGTATAACGGACCCTCTGCTATAGTGCCACCCGTCCTATCACGAGGGCCTGTATGTACGGATATTTCAGAGTCTCCTTCCATGTCAGGCGGCCATTTGATTTCCTCCGGCGCGCATGCGGGTAGGGCTGCGAAATGACTGGGCCTGCGAGTTCTCATCATGTCACATTACCGGGCTGGATTTCTCTCTACTAGTCCCAGGCTCATACATGACCCGGCCTATTCGGCATGCCTGGATCAGGGCTAAAATTATGGGCCGGCTGCTAAGAGAAGGCTTCCAAGGCTTTGGGTCAGCATTATCTCCTTGGGCCCAGCCTTTCTCCAGGGTAGTGAAGCCCGGCGGTTATTAGGCCCAAACCACCCAAACCAATAGGTGATGGTAAACCATATTATTAGTAGTATGTTTCAAACTATTGACGGTCCCTACAGGGTAGAATTCTCCCAATCACCAGCTTTCTCCATTCACAAGGCACATCCCTTGTTTAAGGGGAACAAATGCCGTACCATTTGAACCAATCAATGTTGGTAAACCACTCAATATTATTAACAAATCTTTTATTTTTTATTTTTTTACTGAAAGCTTAGTTTCTTGGGATAGTGTTAAGACTCACTGTAGTAGATTAAAGTAGAGTTCCAAAATGCACTATTGATTTTTTTATCAAGTAATATCAATTCACTTAAATATAAGTTTGCACATTTCAACTCATAAAGAAAAATGCTAGAATCTCCTAGTGATTTGTATAAAAAGATAAGAGAATGTCATTTGTGCTAGTTATTTAAAATAATTTAATTTAACTCTGAAAGTCATTTTTTTAAAAGAGAATAAACAAATCAAACAAAACAAAAAAATAATTAAAACTAAAAACAAATGAACAACATATATATGAACAGACTCTCCCCCACACTTGGATCACAATATCCTCAATGTGATAAAAAATACAAGACAACTAAAGCAGGTATATGTTTAGCTTTTCTCCTATACCTGGATCATAACAAAAAGCAAGAAGAGAGTTTAGAATATGACCCAGAAGGATTTCATGGCCTCCTACTACCGCTGCCGATGTTGAGAATGAATTGTAACCCGCATATCATTGACGTTATTCGCTAGGCGTACTAGATGAGTAGCAAGACACTCTAAGATATTTTCGAAGCGAATCTCCATCTGATCAATTCTGGTGTTGAGGGCTTGAAAAGCTTGCTGGGCATCAAATGGAAGATTAGTCACAAATGGAGCAGGTGTAAGGAAACCCAGAGATTACTGCAACCCAAAATTACACAGTGGAAAAAAACTATGTTTTCTCTTTTTAGGATCCGAGTGCTTCATTTAATTCAAAAGGAAGGATAAGAGACTAACATTTTAGACTTGACGAAAAGAAACTGTTCCGGACTGATGGTGCTGCTTCTGAAATGAACACCTTCAATGGTATCCACACGAATGTTCTCGTCTGGAGTGCTAGTTCTCTGAACGAATGAATTAGCTATGTGATCCCAATCTGCAACCCTGAAAAATGATTACGTAAAAAAAAAAAATTTGCTCCCGCAATTCAAAGAAGGTCTTTTATGTCCACTCATTTTTCTCAATTTTTTTTCATTTTCCCATACTTTTTTTCGTAAAGGAGTTATGTTCATAACCACTTATGATTATCAATCAATAATCATACTAGTCATTATTATCATCATAATAATAAGTAACCAGGGATGTTAATCATTATTATGTAATATACAAACAAATAATAATGATAATAAAATCTCTTTTATTAATAAACAAAATGACATACAAAAAGGTCCAAGATAATGTTCTAGAGGAAATGCACTAACAGCAGGGGCAATAGGAGCCATGCGTACAACACATCCCCTTTTGAACACTCAGTCGAGTCGCGGGACGATGGGACTTAGAGGATAAAGAGAAAATGCAACACCATTTTTGCATAGTAGACCCATTTCATCGAGACTCATTAAATTTAAGGGTGACGTGTCACAAGCTTTATGCAAATTATTGTTTGTTAAGTCAATTGATCCTTCATGTAAAGCAATATGGGTGACTATGTGTCCTAGAATTAAGGGTCTACGACGACTAAAAACAGTGCATATCTATGAAGCAATAAAACAACTCAAATTGACCATTTTACTCTTAGTCATGCACCATAAAAAAAAAAAAAATTCAATCTTAGATAGGATTCCAGGAGAATCCTTCCTTCTTGAGAAAGAATATGCAAGCAGACGATGCAAATAGACCAGTGCAAGTGAATGTAAATATGAATCACTAGATTTTGCAGGATTAAAAGATACTGGTGGTTAGTGTGTGAGTAGTTCATGTACTGCCTGTGGGTTAAAGTCATCGCATATATCAGTGTATGCATGCAAATAAGCTTCTGAATGTGCAGATTCATCATTGATTAATCCAAGTATCCTATTAAACTCAGTAAGTGAATATGCAAATCTTTAACCCAATAATATAAATTTGACAACCCTAACAGTATCTAGTATGCACTCAGTCAGTGAATGAACAGAGAAGGTGGAATAAAATTCCCAAATAAGTTCATAGTAGATGGGACAGTTAATGGCAAAGAAATTTTCCCAACCAATATTCGCAATCAACATATTAACATTTAAATGTAATTCCTATACAGTAGGATCATGTAAGACTTTTCCTTGTACAATAGGAAAAGTTGTAGCTAAGGCATACCTTGCTTTGTCTTTTGCATTTGTAAAATGAAGGTTACCATTTAACTGTAATGGAGCCGGAGGTAGGTGATGCCTGCCCCTCCCAAGGCATTTTCATGTACCAGCAATAAACGCATTTATTGCGGCAGGGTTATCTACTGGATAGGTAGGAGAATGATCTTCTGAAGAAGTAGAGGTAGAGTGATGCAACCCATTAGAAATATGCTCATCGTCGATGGTGGCTGAGGGGGATGGACCGACGGAGGGTGAGACTACTGTGGTGGTCGCGAGAGGAGGTTGTTGGCATCGGGCGGAGCAGTGGTGAGACGTGAGCAGAGGCGATGGCTTCGCATGAGGGACCCACAGCGAGAGGGACCTGCAGCAAGAGGGACGTCGTGATCCGGTGAGACGTGAGCAGCGGCGATGGGAGAATCAGCTGTGGCATCACATGCATCGGCCATGGCTGGCTGTGGCGATGGAGAGGTAGCAATGGCGGCTGCTGGTGCTGGCGGGTTGCGATCGGTGAAGGTGCGAGCTCGCCAGCCATCAGTGGTGGAAGCAGATCATCGTTTGGGAGCCATAGGTTGTTTGCATAGAACTTGCTCTGAGGTAGAGAATAGGTATTCATTTGGGAAGTCATCATTAAGTGGTGCGGTTTCTTCAACCAATAATGGCAGCCGGCTAAGATGATCAACGACTAAGTTCTCAGTTCCCTTCTTGTCTCGAATCTCAACATCGAACTCTTGAAGCAAAAGGATCCATCGAATCAATTTAGGCTCTACATCTTTCTTCTTGAAAAGGTATTTTAGAGCTGCATGGTCAGAATAAATAATTACTCTAGTGCCAAGTAAATATGAACAAAATTTTTCTAAAGCAAAAACTATAGGTAACAGTTCTTTTTATGTGGTTGAGTAATTGCACTGGGCACTATCAAGTGTTCTGGATGCATAGCATGTAACGCGAGGATATTTTCCCTTTCTCTGTCTTAGACCTCGCCCATAGCCCGGTTACTAGCATCACACATAATTTCAAAAGGTTGATTCCAATCAGGGGGCTGTATTACTGGTGCAGTGATTAATACCTCCTTGAGTGCATCAAAAGCTTCTTTGCAAGAATTATCAAAAGTAAACTCAACATCCTGTTGCAATAACCTGCAGAGTGACTGAGCTATTTTTGAGAAATTTTTAATAAATCGTCGGTAAAAACCTGCATGCCTAAGGAAAGAATGAATTTTCTGCACATTAACGGGGTAAGGTAGTGACTTAATAATATCTATCTTACATTTGTCAACCTCAATTCCCCTTTTTGACACAATGTGTCCTAGTATTAACCCTTGATCTACTATGAAATGACATTTCTCATAATTTAACACCAAATCATATTCTAGATACCTTTTAAGGACTTTTTAAAGGTTAGCTAAGCATTCATCAAAGGAGTTACCATATACGGTGAAATCGTCCATGAAAACTTCTATGATTTATTCTACAAAATCTGAAAATATACTAACAATATATTGCTGAAATGTGGCTGGTGTATTGCAAAGCCCAAATAGCATTCGTTGATAGGCAAATGTGCCAAATGGACAGGTAAAGGTAGTCTTCTCTTGGTCTTAAGGTGCCACAGGAATTTGATGACAGCCTGAATATCTATAAAGACAACAATAATGAGATTTCTCAACTAGAAGCTCAAGCATCTGATCAATAAAAGGAAGTGGGAAGTGATCTTTTTTGGGGGACGTATTTAATTTACGATAATCTATACAAACCCTCCACTCGTTTTGGACGTGGGTGGGTATTGATTCCCCATCTTCATTTTTTACCACAGCAATGCCTGTTTTCTTAGGGACAACCTGGACTAGGCTCACCCATTTACTATCGAAAATGGGGTAGATCACACCTGCATCAAGTAATTTCAGAACTTTTTTTTTACCACCTCCATCATAGGAGGATTCAGACGATGTTGAGCTTTCCTGGTGGGCTTGCTGTCTTCTTCCAACAAAATTTTGTGCATACATATGAAAGGACTAATTCCTTTTATATCGGCTATAGTCCAGTCGATTGCACCTTTATTTTCTTTTAGGACTTAGATTAGCTCCTCTTCCTCATATGGTGTCAGCTTGTTCGAGATAATTACGGGTAGAGAAATTTTAGCCCCAAGGTATGCATACTTGAGGTGAGCAGGTAGTGGTTTCAACACTAGTTATGGGGCCTACACGATAGATGGTAAAAGTTTAGAATGAGCAGTAGGTAATTCTAAAGTAGAGACATTACATTTAATTTTATTAGCTTCAAGTTCATGGACAACATCTTCTAGCCTTCCCTGTAAGACACAATTAGTACTTTTGGTTGCTAATTTAGCTTTATTCAGGTTCTCACACATAACAGTTCTTAGTTCATCCTCACCTTTCAACTCAAATACTTGTTGAAATAAAAGCTCGATGATATCCACACCACACACATTAGAAAAGTCATTTGGGTATTTCATACTGTCATACACATTAAAATTTATAATTTCCCTATCGAACTCCATGGTAAGTGTGCCATAAAAAATATCTATTTTTGTTCTAGCAGTTGTAAAAAAAGGTCTACCTAACAGAAGATCAGATGTATTAGAGGACTTATCATCATCCATATAGACTATGTAAAAATCAGCAGGGAACACTAAATTACCAACTTGTACAAGCACATCCTCTAAAACTCCCTCGGGGTATATAATTGATCTATCAGCTAATTGTATCACCACACCAATTTCTTTCAAAGGGTCAACATTTAAAGTGTAATACCCGGCTAGACCCCGGCATCGGAATTCCTACCTTCTGGCGGAATCTCCGTTGGAATCCAGAATTTCTCGGACGTCGAAGCCTTCTAGAAGGGTAAAATAAGGTTTTCATAAAATGTTTTTAATGCTTTTATGGTTTTAATGAAGAAAGAAAATTGAGTTTTGAAAGAAAACACCATGGAAAAAGAGCCCAGGTTCGGCCGCCGAACATGGCCCTTTTGCGGGAGCACCTTTGGCCCCCGAAGGTGGTCTGGCCAGCCACCTCTAAAAGGCCCTTTGTCCGAAAATGGGCGAGTTCTCTCTCTCTATTTTCGGGCATAGGTGAGATTTCGCCCTCTTTTGGTTAATTTTATGATTTCCTTCAAATCTTACAAGTTTTTTATAAGCTTTTATCTTGTTTTGAAGTTTTTAAGCTCAAAACCGAAGTTTTGAAGTTTGGAGACCTGATAGAGCCAAATTTAAACCCATTTTCCATATTGATATTTATGTTAATTTACACATTTTCTACTTAATTTTGTGGTTTTGATCTTATTTTGCAGAAAATGGAGTAAAATGGTAATTTGGCAAAAATGGCCTTAAATCTGCCCAAAAGAGAGCAAAACTGCACAAGCATGGTTTGCCCAAACCAAAATGAAGCTGAAATAAAGAGGAAAAGTGATAACTGATTGACTAGACTGTTTGCCCAAGACTGTTTGGGTAAACAGCGGAGCAAGACAGAGACAAGGACCAGGCACGCAGACAGCAGTCACGACAGACAACCTGTTTGCCTAAACAACACCGGGCAAACAGCACCAGCAACCAGAAAACCAGCAAATCTGCCAAACTTGGGGACCAAGTCAACACGAGTCTTTTTACACTCCAATCACGTGGGACAGCTCAGCAATACATAATTCCACCTCAGCACTCTCTCCTACATATTTGGGAAGTCAAAAATCAAAAAGACAAAAATGCCTTATAAGAATCCAAGTCCAAATAGGAAAAGGAGTCCCAACTCAACAAGGAAACCCTAGGGCAGCCACTCCAGCCTATAAAAGGACTAGCAAACCAGCAGAAGAATCATCTTTAGTTCTTTGGATCATCACTCATCCACGGCAGAAGCTGCACCAGTAGCCGCACCACACCAGCAGGCCGATTGGCCCTTTTTCTCCTTCTTTTTGCTTTCTTTCTTTTCTTTCATGTTAGTTTCAGCCATGAGTGGCTGAAACCCTTTTTCTAGTTGAAGAATAAGGTGAAACTTTAGTTGTTTATGGATTGGGAGACCTGAACCTATTTGTCCTTCTTTTATTTATCAATATTTATGCAATTTCATGCTTAACGTCATTGTTGCTTTGTTATTTTAGATCAATAGGGCCCATTTAATCTTGATTGCAAGGTAATAATTTGTTAGTTTGGATAGTTTTTAGTCCGTAATTGCTGGAATTATTCAAACACAAGAACACTTGGTGTAAAAACTAAGGAAATTGCATAATCTAGCAATATCACCATGCGTTTGGGTAGTTAGAATTAGGTCTTTCTATCTCTTAATGCAATTGACAGTTGTTTGTTGCCTAAGGCCCAAGGACGTTCCTTGACAACTTGTTGATTAGTGATTAATTAGAGGACGTTTCCTAATTGATTTATGCTTAAGGAGGGATTTGGTTGGTGAGAAGCGTCTTCCACCTCCATAACTAATTTATTGAATCAAATAAAAGAATTTTTGTGTCAATGATCAATCCCAACAACTAAAGGGGACCCAAATCTTCAACTAGGCTTTTCTCTTTATTGATTTCTCTTTACTTTACTTACTTGCTTTCAATTCTAGTTTAACTCAACAATCTCAAAACTCCCTTTTTATATTATTGTCTTTTTATTTACTTGGTCTTGACAAGAAAAATAAGTATCAATTCCCTATGGATTCGATCTTTTTGCCACTATCTACAGTTGTAAAATTGTTGATAACCAAAAAGGTTATTTTTGACCGGCTTCGACAACCGCGAGTAAAAAATTGGCGCCGTTGCCGGGGAGTTGATTTAACTAATTTGTTTTCTTTCATGACCAGATCTGGACGCAAGGAAACTCTACCTTACGATCCAGAAATTGAGCGCACATCAAGGCAACTAAGAAAGAGAAACCAAGCCTCAAAGCCACCCACATCAACAGCTGCAGTCCAAACAGCACCCGTTGAAGCTTCTACTATTCAAGAAACAGCAACTACTGTCATAAACCCATAATTTTTTGCTGAAACACCTTCTGCACCTACTGTCCAAGTTGCTGAAAATAGAGACAGCAACTGCTGTCCACCTGCCGCAACCGCTGTCCACCTGCCGCAACCGCTGCTGTCCTAGCTGCTGAACTTGCTGAACCAACAACATTCCCAGCCCAGCCTGTTGTTGAACCAACAAAACCTAAAATATACACTGCAGAAACAGCACCTGCTGTCCAAAAACCAGTAACCTCAGAAATTACCCCATCTGAAGCAGAACCTGCTGAAATTACCCAAACAGCATAGCCCACTGCTGTGTTTGCCCAAACAACTGCTGATATGGCAGATTACAACATGCAACATGCTACACCTTACCCAAGACCAGCAGAACCTGCTGTATATGCTGCAATTCAACTAGAAAATCAAGCCATTAGACCACCAATGCCAAGAGAAAGAACCATGAGAGAATTGGCAGCGCCTATAGGTGATCAAGCACCTCTTTGCATCACCTACCCACCTCTGACTGTTCCCTTTGAACTAAAAATAGGATTGATCCATCTTCTTCCTAAATTTAGAGGATTAGAAAATGAAAATCCATACAAGCACTTGAAAGAGTTTAACATTGTCTGCTCATCTATGAGACCTCAAGTCACCTTCTTAAACAAATATTTCCTATTTTCTAAGGCCATTGGAATAAGAAGAGAAATCAGTAGCATTAGACAGAAACCAACTGAGGATTTATATGACTATTGGGAAAGGTTTAAAAGACTGTGTACATGTTGTCCTCAACATGATATTTCAGATAAGGCACTCATAGAGTTCTTCTATGGAGGATTGCTATCATCAGAAAGAAGATTCATTGATGTAGCTTGTGGAGGATCCATTACAGACAAGACACCTAGGGAGATGAGAGAGTTGATCTCAACACTTGCAGCTTCATCTAGGCAATATGGAGAAGAAAAGCAACTGCAGAGAGGAGTCCATGAGGTAAGTTCACCTCCCATTTCTTCTCAGCTTTCTAAACTAACATCTTTTATGAAAGATTTTGCCATAGGACTAGTTCAACAGGTTTAAGCATCCCAGCCACCTCGGCCATGTGGGATATGTTCATATGTGGGATATGTTCATATGTGGGATATGTTCATATGTGGGACACCCGGCTGATCAATGTCCTACTCTTCAAGAAGACTACCAGCAAGTCAATGCCATGGGAGGATACAACAACCAGGTAAGACGTGATCCATATTCTAACACCTATAATCCAGGTTGGAGAGACCACCCCAATTTCAGCTATGGGAGAGCTAACAACCATCAGAACTACCAAAGAAATCAAGCTCAACCAGCACCTCCAAATTTCAACGACACTCTTGATGAGGTAGTGAAGACTATGCAAATGATGCAACAACAGATGGGACAAATGGCCACCTCCATAAACAGGCTCGAAGCTCAAGGAAAGTTGCCATCCCAAACCGAGGCAAATCTCAAACAGAATGTAAGTGCCATAATGTTGAGAAGTGGAAAAGAACTTCAAGAAGTCAAGGCTGATGATGGAAGTTCGGAATTGCAAAGACATCTAGTTGAAGAAAAACTGCCAGAAACTGAAACAGACTGCTGTTTGCCCAAACAGACTGGGCAAACAAGTAGACAGCATGAAGGCAGAAACAGTCTGCCTAAGCAGACAGAGCATTGTTTGCCCAAATAGACTGGGCAAACAACACCAACATACCAGTAGCAGAATGCGAAACAGCAACCAAGCTTCAAGATTCCTCCTCCCTTTCCAAAAATGTTTGAAAAATCACAAAAAGAAAAAGAAGAAAGAGAGATCCTTGAAATCTTTAGGAAGGTGGAGATTAACATACCCTTGCTTGATGCGGTTAAACAAATACCAAGGTATGCAAAATTCTTAAAAGAGTTGTGCACCAACCGAAGGAAGCTTGCTGAGAAAGAGAAAGTAAGCGTGGGAGAGGTAGTTACTGCTGTCATAAAGAGAAAAATACCAGCCAAGTGCAAACATCGAGGAATGTTTGCGGTATCTTGCAAAATTGGCAATGTTGGCATAAAGAAGGCCATGTGCGACTTAGGTGCATCAATTAACGTTATGCCTCTTTCCATTTATAACTCTTTGAATGCAGGTGCACTTAAGGACACAAGAGTGGTTATTCAATTGGCTGATAGATCCGTGGTATATTCCAAAGGCGTTCTCGAAGACGTTCTAGTCTAAGTAGACCAACTTGTCTTTCCAGCTGATTTCTATGTGATTGACATAGAGGAAGACAATAGCAACACCACTTCAGACATATTGCTTGGACGACCCTTCTTGAGCACGGCCAGAACTAAGATTGAGGTTCATGATGGCACATTAACCATGGAATTTGAAGGGGAAGTAATAAAATTCAATGTTTATGATGCTATGAAATACCCCCATGACATGTCCCCCGTTTATGGTTTAGACATCATTGATTGTATGAGCCAAGAAATTTTTGACATGGATCAAAATGATATGCTAACCAATGATTTTTGTAGGGAGGACAACCAAGAAGATGAAAGAAGCCAAGTAGAGCTGAAACGGATAGCAATGGACTGCTGCATTCAGAAGACAGATTACTGTTTGACCAAACAAACTGGGCAAACAAGCAGACAGAAGGCAGAATAGGCAGATTACTGTTTGCCCAAACAGCCAGCAAAGGCAGAACAGGTAGATTACTGTTTGCCCAAACAAGTCCAGCAGCCAGTTGAGAATAATGGCAGACTGCCCAAGTCACTCCAGCAAGAAAGGGCAGAATCCAGCACAACCAGATTGCTAGAACAGGTGAGCTGCTGTTTCACCAAACCACCAGCAGAGGAAAAGAAGGCAGAAGCTTGTTTGCCCAAACAAGCTATGCAGATTGTACAAGAAGATTGTTGTTTGCCCAAACAGCAAATCTTCATACAGAAACTTCCAGAATATGTGAGTGACTTCAATGAATATTCATTCCATGCACAAAGGAGGCTAAAACCTCCTATGATGGGAGTAGTGGAAGAAGTTCCACTAAATCATCCACCATAGGAGCTGATCTAATTCCTAAAAAAAAAAAAAAAACAGAGATATGTGACCGTTTGCCCAAACAAACCTGGGCAAACAAAACCAGATGTACAGGAGCAAGTGCCTTAGCCCACCTCCAAACTTCAGTTCTTTTGCAGGTTGAAGTTGCTTGGCCAATCTGTTTGCCCAAACAAATTGGGCAAACAGCGGAGATAACTCAGAAAGAGGTTGGCATATCGTCTGCCCACATAGCAAGCTACCTGTTTGACCAGCTTGTTTGACCACGCAGCTGGGCAAACAATAGGCCTTCACGCAGAATGCTGCAGCATTCCCACCTATTCGACAAAGCCTGTTTGCCCACGTAGCTGAACAAACAACCCAGATAGAGAAAGTGACAAAGAAGAAATTAAAACAGGGCAGTACCTATTTCCTCTATATTCAGTATTATCTTATGCCCTTTCCATGACAACTCTTCTTCTTCTCAAAACTTCTTGCTGCTGCACAAAATGGGTAGCACCTTTTGCATTTTTCTGCTGTCCCACAGCATGACAGCATGACTGAACATCACACAACAGCACCAGCAGCCCAATCAGCAGCATACCAAGCTATTTGCCCAACAACACTGGGCAAACAACTGCAGCAGATCAGCAGGCAGCCTAGACCAGCAGGCCTACCAACCAGCCACCAACCACCAGACCAGCTCATCCTGCCACCTGCACACAGAAATACCTGACGCATCCAGCTGTTTGCCCAAAAAGACTGGGCAAACAACCACACCAGGGAAGTATCAGTTTTTCACTTGAACTTTGATTTTTCCATACATTGAGGACAATGCATGAGTTAGGTGTGGGGTTGCATATCTTTGAATTTTGATACTTCATGCATTCTTTTTTATTTCTTTTATGCTTTAATTTTAGTTAACACATATTAGGTAGTTTTTTTTCTTTTTCAATTTTTGCTTTAAATTCACACACACACACACACATTTACATAGCCACAATCTTCACACACATGTAGCCATAGTTTTTCTATTTTGGTTTGCTTTACTCAAACACATAGGCTATGTTGAATGAGCTTTCTTTCCATGACCCCAGTAATGTGATAACTCTTTAAAACTAAGTTGAATCACTTGTAGTAAGTTGTATTCATTTTTGAGAATTTCCTTTTGAATTAAATCTTTGAGCTTGTCATGGTGAAAAATATATTGATGACCCGCATTAGAGAGAATAAATTGAAAAGTTGTGTGAATGAAATAAACATGACTTGTTTTAGCAATTGGTGTTGATTTGCCCCGATCATTAAGAAAAAAAAAAAAGAAAATTCAGCAAAGGCAAAGACCTCAAAAAGCACAAAGTAAAAACTGTTCCAATGGTCAAAGACTATGAACAGAGCTAGTAGCCACTTGGACAAGTGACCAACTGAGTAACTGAGGGTGGGTATCACAAATATGTACCTTCACGTCAAAAGGTTGGTGACTTTTTCAGGTAAGAATTAAAGTGCAAAAAGCTGAATAAAAAAATAAAAGTACTTCAAGTAAAGGGCAAATCACTCCGAAAGCTAGAAAGAGTCTAAATAAACAAGAATATATGCATGTATGATCTCTCTATTTGAGAAAAATAAATCCTAACCATGGTAGGTAAAAAGAGACAAGAAAAAGAGGAAAGTAACCTTGGTGCATACACTCTTCACTACAATGCTTCAAAGTAGGGGTCTAGAGTAAGAGCTTAAGTGGAAATAAGGATCAAGTAGTAAAGAAAGCTTGTTGGACTAAGTCTATTTGCTTGAGGACAAGCAAAGGGCTAGGTGTAACGACCCGAAAATCGGACCGCTACCGGCGCTAGGATCCAGGTCGGCTTAAGGCTGCCGGGACCCGTAGCAAGCCTAACATTTCAACCTGAAAACCTGTTTAATCCCATACATGATCAAGAGAATACATAAAAATTTAAAACTTTTCTTTCGTTCATACACCAAACTCAACCTGTGCATGCACTATACATAAGCATAATCATAATCATGACCCCTCAGTGGGATCTCATCAATGCCCCAATGGGCGATACATCATGAGTTGAGTTGGTTTGCATAATCATCATAAAATATCTAAGATCATGTATTAAAAGGGATATCTTATACATATAGTCAAGCACAACCTCTAATCCTCAAAGTCATTACATAACTAAAACTGTACTTTTACATAACATTAATACATTTATCATGTCCACACTATCTATTACATACACATGACTTCATTACTCTTACGGACCTCCTGGTCTACCCTGTACCTGCAATCCTGGGAAAAATGGGAGAGGGGTGAGCTACTAGAGCCCAGTGAGCAGAATAATAAAACATTTAAATCATATGGCATCATGCAATGCATCACATCACAGCTAATCACATCAAGGATGAACTTGTCACCAATAGCCCTCTACATAGTCCAACTGTAACGACCCCAAAATGGACCGTCACCGGCGCTAGGATTTAGGTCGGCTTAAGGCCGCCAGAACCCGTAGCAAGCCTGCTATACTCTCTGTGTACCTGTAAACCTCATACATGATCATACATTTTCTGTGAAAAATAAAAATTCTTTTCTCTGTACCAAGGCTTAACCTGTGCATGCACTATCTCTGTACTCTGTACTCTGTACTCTGTACTCTGTACTATGTACCCCTGACTAGAGCTTGCTCTAGATGGGTTAACTCATACCTGTTAAGCCTGGTTTATATACATATCCAGATCATGTACAACACATACATCACTAAGTCAAGCACATTTCTAACTTTATACACAACTATTACAGCTCTTGAATATTACATGTCCACTCTAAGCTCTTACAAATCTCTTTACTCTTTCTGTACTTTGCTGGACTGTCCCTGTACACTGTACACTGAACCTGCAAAACTGGGGTTAAGGGAGTGGGATGAGCTCTATAGCCCAGTAAGTAGAACAGTATAACAATTCAGTAAAATATGCTCTCATGGAATGCGTCATAACACAGACAAACCACATCAAGAGTAAACCTGTCACCACATAGTCCCAGTAACTCTGTGCCAGGGCGTAGAATCGAGCACCTGGTCTTCCTATCATATATGTATAGGTGTGTATATAACACCTCTGTACTTACCATTGCCAGGGCGTAGTCAAAGGCTCCTGGACTTTGCTATACCTGCCAGGGCGTAGTCAAAGGCTCCTGGACTTCTCTATACCTGCCAGGGCATAGTCAAAGGCTCCTGGACTTCCTGTCTGAGACTATTGGATCATTCAGCATTTACCCACATCAACAACTACCTATGCAATGCAACATATTCGTGGATACTAATGCACTCAACCTATTGCATAATCATGATGCATGAGATATTCTAAAACATTCCATTGTACAATTAAAAGAGTTAAGTTTAGTTCCACTCACCTCTGGCTATCTAGACTGACTGACTCTGCAGGCTCTGAATCTCTGGAGCAGTACTCACTGCTGCTCTCTCTGGTTCCTCTGGTCTGTATAGGTACAGATAAACTCAAATGAGGGACCAAACTAACTTATGCATAACGCTATTACACTTCCCAAGAATCCCCTTATACTCACTCTAAACCTCATGCAAAGCATGCAAAGGAAAGCTGGACAGAACACTTTCGGCGGCAGGTTCGGCGGCCGAAAGTCCTCTCCAGAGACGAAACTCAAGCACCTTCGGCGGCCGAACTTCCACTTTCGGCTGCCGAACCCTTTCGGGGGCAAGTTTCGGGGGCCAAAAGGCACTCCAGAGATGAAAGTCTCTACCCTTCGGCGGCACCTTCGGCGGCCGAACTTCCCTCCAGAGCCGAAAGTCCAAAAGCTCGGGGGCAAGCTTGGGCAGCCGAAGCCACCTCCTCACACCTCTTCAGGGGTTCGGCGGCCGAATGTACCTTCGGCTGCCGAACTTGAGTTCATCAGCAGGGCAGAAACTTGCCCTGCCTCTCGCCAAATGCACAAAACCCTCTCCAACTCAAACACCTCACTTCCTCCACTTGCATACACTCATGTATATGCTCAAAGGGGTCAAAAACTAGCTAACAACCCCAAACACACAACACAAACAACACAAAAACAAGCTGTACACATAAATCATCAAAAACTCTAAAAAAAAACCCTATTCATGCAACTTTCTCCATCAAACCCCATAAAACCTTCAGAAAACATAAAAACAAGCTCAGGATCTTCACTTACCTCGTGAAAACAAGTAGATGAAGGATCCTAACGTGGAGTGTTGGAGCAACTTGCCTTCAAACTCTGCAAACTTCAAAACTTTGAGTGTTTAGCTTAAAACCTTCAAAAGACCATAAAAACTAATCAAATCGTTGTATGATTCAATAAAAACTTGAAGAAATACTCACAAAGGACAGGGTTTCACCTCAGAAGACAAAAGAAACGGTGCTTGCACCGCTTCAACCAACTGAGGGCCATTTATAGGTGGCTGGCCAGACCACCTTCGGCGGCCACACGTGAAACCGAAAGCCATGCATGTTCGGCGGCCGAACCTCAACTTCGGCGGCCGAACCTGGCTTTTCTGCCTTGGTTCATTTCACTCAAAAACTCATTTCCTTATGCTTAAAACTTGATAAACAGAGCAAAACATAATAGAAAAATATAAATCTAACCCTTCTAGAGACTTTCGACATCCCGGACTCCACCGGAAAGTAGAATTCCGATGCCGGACTCCAGCCGGGTATTACATTCTCCCCCCTTAAGAACATTCGTCCTCGAATGTCCGAAAACAAACAAAGCAGATATAGAAAAGGAGGAAACTAACCTCAAAACAAATATGGATACTGCTGGAGCATCGACTCTCGCGTCTCCCAGGTGCACTCTTCGAGATTATGGTGGTTCCACAGAACTTTCACCATCGGAATTTCCTTGTTCCTTAGCTGTCTGATCTGTGTGTCCAGAATCCGCACTGGCTGCTCTATATAGGTGAGATTTGTACGAATCTCCACCTCAGGCTCACTCAGAACCTGATTCGGATCTGACACAAACTGCCGTAGCATAGAAACATGAAAAACCGGGTGAATTCTTTCCATAGAAGCAGGTAAATCTAGCTTATACGACACATTTCCGATCCTCTGCACAATCTCAAAGGGTCCAATGTACTGTGGAGCTAACTTACCCTTCTTCCCAAACCGAACCACTCCTTTCATTGGCGACACTTTTAGCAATACCCAATTACCCTCCTGAAACTCTAACTGCTTTCTACGAACGTCTGCATAACTTTTCTGTCTACTCTGAGCTGTTCTGATTCTCTCTCTGATCATGGGCACCATTCTACTGGTCAGTTCTACTAACTCTGGCCCTGCAAGAGCCTTTTCTCCTATCTCTTCCCAGCAAACAGGGGATCTGCACTTCCTCCCATATAAAGCTTCATAAGGAACCATCCCAATGCTAGCATGATGGTTGTTATTGTAGGCAAACTCCACCAAAGGTAGATGCTGCCTCCAAGAACCGCCAAAGTCTAACACACACAGACGAAGCATATCCTTTATGGTCTGGATGGTCCTCTCTGACTGTCCATCAGTCTGTGGGTGGAAAGCAGTGCTAAATTCTAATCGCGTGCCCAATGCACTCTGCAGACTTCGCCAAAAGCGGGAGGTAAACTGAGGTCCTCTATCTGAGACGATCGACACTGGAACACCATGTAATCTCACTATCTCATCCAGATATACCTGTGCCAACTTATCCACAGAATAGTTACTCCGAACTGGAAGAAAATGAGCATATTTCGTGAGTCTGTCCACAATCACCCATATAGAGTCTATCCTGTTGGACGCTGCTGGTAAACCCACTACACAATCTATGGCTATGTTCTCCCATTTCCACTCTGGAATCGGTAAGGGGTTAAGCATTCCAGCTGGTTTCTGATGCTCTAGTTTCACCCTCTGGCAAGCTTCACAAGCTTGCACAAACTGCGCCACTTCTTTCTTCATGGCTGGCCACCAATAGACCCTTTTCAGATCCTGATACATCTTGGTGGCTTCTGGGTGAACACTATACCTCGCATTATGAGCTTCCCTCATAATGTCTTCCTTCACACTGCTACTATCTGGTACACAAAGTCGACTTCCATAACGGAGGATCCCTTTGCTGTCAAATCTGAACTCTGCACTGTTGCCTGACTGAACAGTCCTGGCAATTTTCATCAACTCAGGGTCCTCATGCTGTCTCTGAGCTATCTGCTCCAGAAACACAGGTGTCACTCTCATATGTGCTATCAACGCACCTGTACTAGACAACTCTAGCTGTAATCCTTCGTCTAAGAGCTTATAAAGCTCCATCACAACTGGTCTCCGCTCTGCTGCTATATGGGATAAACTGCCTAGTGACTTCCGGCTGAGGGCGTCTGCCACAACATTTGCCTTACCCGGATGATACTGGATCTTACAATCATAATCACTGAGCAATTCGACCCATCTTCTCTGCCTCAAATTCAGCTCTCTCTGACTCAAGATGTATTGTAAACTTTTATGATCAGTGAAGATCTCGCATTTAACCCCGTAGAGGTAATGCCGCCACATCTTAAGTGCAAAGATAACTGCTGCCATCTCTAGGTCATGGGTGGGGTAATTCAACTCGTGCTTCTTCAACTGTCTCGAAGCATAAGCTATCACCCGATCACTCTGCATCAATACACAACCCAATCCCACTCGAGATGCATCACAGAACACGGTGAAATCCTCATTACTCACAGGCAGAGCTAACACTGGTGCTGTGGTCAATTTTCGCTTGAGCTCCTCAAAGCTCTCTTCACACTGGTCTAACCAGACAAACTTCTGGTTCTTCTGAGTTAGTTTGGTCATCGGAGCTGCTATCTTTGAGAAGTTCTGAACGAACCTCCTGTAGTAACCTGCCAGTCCCAGAAAGCTTTTAATCTCAGTCACTATCGTGGGTCTGGGCCAGTTAGCTACAGCCTCTATCTTCTTGGGGTCTACCTCAATACCCTCTGTTGATACCACATGTCCCAAGAAGGAAATGCTCCTCAACCAAAACTCACACTTTGAGAACTTGGCATACAAACCATGCTCTCTCAGTGTCTGCAGAACTATCCTCAGATGCTGGGCATGCTCCTCTGCATCTCTGAAATACACTAAAATATCATCGATGAAAACAATAACAAAGTGATCCAGAAACTCACTGAAAACTCTGTTCATGAGATCCATGAATGCTGCAGGGGCATTAGTCAACCCGAACGGCATCACTAAGAACTCATAATGCCCATATCTGGTCCTGAAAGCTGTCTTAGGCACATCTGCCTCTCTGACTCTCAACTGATGATACCCGGATCTCAGATCTATTTTCGAGAAACAACCTGCTCCAGCTAGCTGGTCAAATAGATCATCAATCCTAGGTAGAGGATACCTATTCTTGGTAGTGACCTTGTTCAACTGTCTGTAGTCAATACAAAGTCTGAGGGATCCATCCTTCTTTTTAACAAAAAGCACTGGAGCACCCCAAGGTGAGGTACTGGGGCGGATGAAACCCTTATCTACCAAGTCCTGCAACTGTTCTTTTAACTCTTTTAACTCTGCTGGCGCCATCCTGTAGGGAGGAATAGAGATAGGTCTGGTACCTGGCAGCAATTCGATTTCAAACCCTATCTCCCTATCAGGTGGTAGTCCTGGCAAATCGTCTGGGAACACATCGAGAAACTCTCAGACTATTGGTACTGTGGCTGGTTCCCTAACCTGACTATCTAGCTCTCTCACATGAGCTAGAAACCCCTGACAACCCCTCCTAAGCAAACGACGAGCCTGAAGGGCTGAAATCAAACCTCTGGGTGTACCTTTCCTGTCTCCTCTGAAGACACACTCTGACCCATCCTGGTCTCTGAGACTCACTAGCTTCTCTCTACAGTCCAAAGTAGCACTATATGTAGATAACCAATCCATCCCTAGAATGACATCAAAATCCGTCAAATCTAGAACCACAAGGTCAGCTGGAAGGTATCTACCCTCTATAAACACTGGACTGAAACGACAGACTGACACTGCCACTGATGGGTCACATTTAGGTCCACTGACCCAGAGAGGATACTCTACCTCAGAACTGATCAAACCCAATCTCTCTATGGCTCTCGACGCAATAAAGGAATGAGAAGCACCGGGGTCCATCAAAGCATACACATCTGAACACCCAATGATGAGATTACCTGACACCACTGTGTTCGACGTGTTAGCCTCCTCCTGTGTCACTGTGAAAATCCGTGCTGGGGCTACCGGATTTCCACCTCGGGAACCTGCTGCTGAAGTAGAGGCTACCCCTCTCCCTCTACCTCTGCCACTAATCTGAGGCATGACTGGAGCTGCTGGCCGTACAACTGGCTGTACCACACTGCCTGAACTCATCTGCTGGGATGGTGCAAATGTCACCTGCGGACAATCCCGAGCAATATGCCCTTCCTGTCCACATCTAAAACAAGCTGTAGATCCCAACCGACAAACTCCTCCATGTGGTTTTCTGCATCTTCTACAGACTGGAGCTGTGCCAGAGCTAGAGCCACTACCTATTCCCAGACCTGACTTCACTTTACTCCAAAACTTACTCTTTGTTCCTTTTGCTCTATCCCATCTCTTGCTGCCTGTAGTGCCTGCACTGGGGGCCTTAGAACCCGAAGCCTGTGCCTTTGACTATTTCTGAATATTGGCACTAGCTTCCATTTTCTTGGCTGCGTCCACTATGGTGTGGAAACTCTCCTTTTCTGCTGGAAGAATCAAGGAAGAATACCTGGGATGCAATCTCATAGTATATCTCCTTGCCTTCTTCTGATCAGTATCATAGGCTTGACCCACGTACTAAAGCAAATCCAGGAACTTATCGGTGAATTCATCAACACTCATCTCATCTGTCTGTCGCAACTGTTCGAACTCTATGACTTTCATCTCCCGAGAACTGTCAGGAAAAGCCCACCCTGCAAACTCATTGGCGAACTCTCCCCATGACATGCTGTCCATTCTGGGCTCCACATAGTTTTTAAACCATTCTCTGGCTTTCTTGCATTTTAATGTGAAACCTGTCATCTCAATGGCTCTCCTATCGTCTGCTCCCAATTCACTGGTTATCATCCTAACTGCTCTGAGGTAATCAAATGGATCATCTCCCGTGTTGTATTTAGGCGCATCCAATTTCAAGTACTCCGTCATTTGCACTTTACCTCCAGATGAGCTAGGTTGATGTCTGTCAACAACAGGGGCTACTGGTTCTGGTGGTGGTACTGGTTCATTTGGCTCTGGGTGTGCTGCACTTGGATGGGTAGGGGAGGGTGGATACATAGGATATAGTGGATAGTAAGGATAAGGCATATATGGCATGTAAGGAGGATATGGGACAAAACTAGAGTACTCCGACATACCTTCCATCGGATACTCTGGATAGCCAAAACCTGAGGTCTGAGCGCCTCCCTGCGACTCTCCCATACCTTCCTCAAATCTGCCTATACCCATGCTGTCATCTCTAGATTGGTCAATCTCCATAGCTTCCTCTGATCTTTCTCCCCTAGCTGTACCTCTTCTGCTCTCGTCGACAGACCTTCTAGGGTCTATTGACGTACCTTCCCTGCTAGATCTCTGAGACCTTGCCCTTGGCAATGCAGGAGGACGAGCAGCTGGTCTCTCACTATTTGGTGGGACTCCAGTCAATCGAGCTGATCGACGAGTTCCTCTCATCTTTACTCTCTGGCAAACAACACATAACATAGCACTTTAGCACATAAACAACACATAGCAATAAGGCACATGCATAATTCATGACATATCACAGATAGGACGCAAGACCCTATCCTAGTGGACATGATTTCCTATTGTGCTTGACCACTTCTACCTTCTATGAGCCCGACACTGTCTCTATAGGTCCGATCATGTGAACCTAGGGCTCTGATACCAATCTGTAACGACCCTAAAATGGACCGTCACCAGCGCTAGGATTCAGGTCGGCTTAAGGCCGCCAGAACTCGTAGCAAGCCTGCTATACTCTCTGTGTACCTGTAAGCCTCATACATGATCATACATTTTCTGTGAAAAATAAAAATTCTTTTCTCTGTACCAAGGCTTAACCTGTGCATGCACTATCTCTGTACTCTGTACTCTGTACTCTGTACTCTGTACTCTGTACCCCTGACTAGAGCTTGCTCTAGATGGGTTAACTCATACCTGTTAAGCCTGGTTTATATACATATCCAGATCATGTACAACACATACATCACTAAGTCAAGCACATTTCTAACTTTATACACAACTATTACAGCTCTTGAATATTACATGTCCACTCTAAGCTCTTACAAATCTCTTTACTCTTTCTGTACTTTGCTGGACTGTCCCTGTACACTGTACACTGAACCTGCAAAACTGGGGTTAAGGGAGTGGGATGAGCTCTATAGCCCAGTGAGTAGAACAGTAAAACAATTCAATAAAATATGCTATCATGGAATGCGTCATAACACAGACAAACCACATCAAGAGTAAACCTGTCACCACATAGTCCCAGTAACTCTATGCCAGGGCGTAGAATCGAGCACCTGGTCTTCCTGTCATATATGTATATGTGTGTATATAACACCTCTGTACTTACCATTGCCAGGGCGTAGTCAAAGGCTCCTGGACTTTGCTATACCTGCCAGGGCGTAGTCAAAGGCTCCTGGACTTCTCTATACCTGCCAGGGCGTAGTCAAAGGCTCCTGGACTTCCTGTCTGAGAATATTGGATCATTCAGCATTTACCCACATCAACAACTACCTATGCAATGCAACATATTTGTGGATACTAATGCACTCAACCTATTGCATAATCATGATGCATGAGATATGCTAAAACATTCCATTGTGCAATTAAAAGAGTTAAGTTTAGTTCCACTCACCTCTGGCTATCTGGACTGACTGACTCTGCAGGCTCTGAATCTCTGGAGCAGTACTCACTGCAGCTCTCTCTGGTTCCTCTGGTCTGTATAGGTACAGATAAACTCAAATGAGGGACCAAACTAACTTATGCATAACGCTATTACACTTCCCAAGAATCCCCTTATACTCACTCTAAACCTCATGCAAAGCATGCAAAGGAAAGCTGGACAGAACACTTTCGGCGGCAGGTTCGGCGGCCGAAAGTCCTCTCCAGAGATGAAACTCAAGCACCTTCGGCGGCCGAACTTCCACTTTCGGCTGCCGAACCCTTTCGGGGGCAAGTTTCGGGGGCCAAAAGGCACTCCAGAGACGAAAGTCTCTACCATTCGGCGGCACCTTCGGCGGCCGAACTTCCCTCCAGAGCCGAAAGTCCAAAAGCTCGGGGGCAAGCTTGGGCAGCCGAAGCCACCTCCTCACACCTCTTCAGGGGTTCGGCGGCCGAATGTACCTTCGGCTGCCGAACCTGAGTTCATCAGCAGGGCAAAAACTTGCCCTGCCTCTCGCCAAATGCACAAAACCCTCTCCAACTCAAACACCTCACTTCCTCCACTTGCATACACTCATGTATATGCTCAAAGGGGTCAAAAACTAGCTAACAACCCCAAACACACAACACAAACAACACAAAAACAAGCTGTACACATAAATCATCAAAAACTCTAAAAAAAAAACCTATTCATGCAACTTTCTCCATCAAACCCCATAAAACCTTCAGAAAACATAAAAACAAGCTCAGGATCTTCACTTACCTCGTGAAAACAAGTAGATGAAGGATCCTAACGTGGAGTGTTGGAGCAACTTGCCTTCAAACTCTCCAAACTTCAAAATTTTGAGTGTTTAGCTTAAAACCTTCAAAAGACCATAAAAACTAATCAAATCGTTGTATGATTCAATAAAAACTTGAAGAAATACTCACAAAGGACAGGGTTTCACCTCAGAAGACAAAAGAAACGGTGCTTGCACCGCTTCAACCGACTGAGGGCTATTTATAGGTGGCTGGCCAGACCACCTTCGGCGGCCACACGTGAAACCGAAAGCCATGCATGTTCGGCTGCCGAACCTCAACTTCGGCGGCCGAACCTGGCTTTTCTGCCTTGGTTCATTTCACTCAAAAACTCATTTCCTTATGCTTAAAACTTGATAAACAGAGCAAAACATAATAGAAAAATATAAATCTAACCCTTCTAGAGACTTCCGACATCCCGGACTCCACCGGAAAGTAGAATTCCGATGCCGGACTCCAGCCGGGTATTACACCAACTGTGCCAGAACGTAGAATGGGTCCTGGTCTTTCTCTTACATAACATAGCATAACATAACAGTCCAACTGTGCCAGAACGTAGAATGGGTCCTGGTCTTTCCCTTACATGGTGCCAGCGAACGTAGAATGGGTCCCACTGGTCTTACATTCCGTACTATACATATCACATCGTCATATCATAGATCGAGGGCTTTGGATAATCCAACGTTCATCCACATCAATCAACAATAAAGTATGCAATGCAATATATTCGTGAATTCTAATGCAAACAACCTAGTACATCTCATGGCATTCATGATGCGTGGAACATGCTAAAAAGTCCATTATTTGCTTTAAAACATAATGAGTTATTCCACTCACCTTTGGATAGCTCTGACCAGACACTGGAGCAGCTGACTCACTGCTGGGGTCCTCGGTTCCTCGGGTCCGAACCTACACAGGTGGACTCAAATGAGGGACCAAACAAACATGAACATAACTCTAAACTACTCCCCAAAAACCCCCTAAAACATCATGAAACAATCATAGAAAAACATGCAAGAGAGGGCTGGACAGGGCACTTTCGGCGGCAGGTTTGGCGGCCGAAAGTCCCTCCAGAGCCGAAAGTCAGGCAGGTTCGGTGGCACCTTCGGCGGCCGAAACTCCCAAATAGAGGCGAAACTCATGCATGTTCGGCGGCACTTTCGACGGCCGAAACTCCCAGACAGAGACGAAAGTCTCCTTTCGGGGGCAAGCTTCGGCAGCCGAAGGCTGCCTCCACAAGCATGTTCGGCGGCCGAAAGTTCCTTCGGCTGCCGAACCTGGTTTCTCCCTTAGTGGTAGAAACTCAGCTCTTCTACACACATTGCCTCCAAAACTACCCAATCATGCCTAAACCTATTCTACAACATTCCCAAACATACACAAACAAGCATACAAGTTCCTAGGGGCATCAAACCAAGAAAAACCCCAACTACAACACAACAAGCAACTCATATTGTTCATAAACACATGTAAAACCCATAAACCTAACCATGAGCTAAACATGCATTCTACCCCATAAATCTACTTAAAACTTACTTAAAACATGCAATGAGCTTAAGATCGGCTCTTACCTCGTGGAGATCGAGAGAGAGACGACCTAAACTCGAAGATGGGAGGGGTTGAGTTCCCTTGAACCTCAAAGCTCCAAAACTTTGCTCAAAGCTTGAAAATCTTCAAAACAAAGTAAAAACTCATGAAAATCGAGTAGGATTGGAAGGAAAGAACTCAAGATCGGTGAGGGACGTCGGAGAGCTCACCTTGGCCGAAAATGGGGAAAAAGCTCGCCCGTTTTCGGCTAAGGGACCCTTTTATAGTGGCTGGCCAGGCCACGTTCGGGGGCCGAACATGCCTCCGCATGCATGCCATGTTCGGCGGCCGAACTTGAGGTTCGGCAGCCGAACCTGGACTTTCCTCACTTACGCTTTCGGGGGCCTAAAGGCGCTCCCGAAGGCATGCATGCTCGGCGGCCGAACCTGAGTTTTCCTCCAAGGTTGTTTTTATGCAAAAACTCATTTCCATTTTACTTAAAACCATGAAATACCTTAAAACATTTTATGAAAACATGTTTCTACCCTACTAGAGGCTTCCGACATTCGAGATTCCACCGGACGGTAGGAATTCCGATACCGGAGTCTAGCCGGGTATTACATTCTCCCCCCCTTAAGAACATTCGTCCCTGAATGTTCGTCAACTAGCACATAGCATGGCATAAAAACAAAACATTCATACATAGCACACAAACACATAGAGATCTAACCTTAAAAGAGATGAGGGTACTGCTGGAGCATAGACTCCCGTGTCTCCCAAGTGCATTCTTCCAAATTATGGTGGTTCCACAGGACTTTCACCATCGGGATTTCCTTGTTTCTTAGCTTTCTGATCTGGGTGTCTATGATCCGTACTGGCTGTTCAACATAGGTGAGATCCTCTTGGACCTCCACATCAGGCTCACTAAGAACCTTGCTCGGATCTGACACAAACTTCCTTAACATCGAAACACGGAAAACCGGATGGATTCTTTCCATTGAAGCAGGTAAATCCAGCTTGTACGACACATTCCCAATCTTTTGCAAGATTTCAAAGGGTCCGATGTATCGTGGGGCTAGTTTACCTTTCTTCCCGAAGCGAACCACTCCCTTCATAGGAGACACCTTGAGCAATACCAGATCCCCCTCCTGAAACTCTAACTGTCTTCTGCGGATGTCTGCATAGCTCTTCTGTCTGCTTGTAGCAGTTTTGATCCTTTCTCTGATTATGGGTACTACCCTGCTGGTAATCTCTACTAGTTCAGGCCCTGCCAAGGCCTTTTCTCCAACCTCTTCCCAGCAAACAGGTGATCTGCACTTCCTTCCATATAAAGCTTCATATGGAGCCATCCCGATGCTAGCATGATGGCTGTTATTGTAGGCAAACTCCACCAAAGGTAGATGCTGCCTCCAAGAACCGCCAAAGTCCAGCACACACATTCTGAGCATATCCTCTATGGTCTGGATGGTCCTTTCTGATTGTCCGTCCGTCTGTGGATGGAAAGCAGTGCTAAAATCCAACCTAGTACCCATGGCATTCTGCAGACTCCGCCAAAACCTGGAGGTGAACTTGGGCCCTCTATCGGACACTATCGAAACAGGAACCCCATGCAGCCTGACGATCTCATCGACATACACCTGCGCCAACTTGTCCACAGAATATCCACTCCTGACAGGGATGAAGTGAGCAGATTTGGTGAGTCTGTCCACAATCACCCATATGGAGTCCAATCTGTTGGATGTCACCGGTAACCCCACTACGAAGTCCATAGCTATATTTTCCCATTTCCACTCTGGAATAGGTAGCGGGTTAAGCATTCCAGCCGGCTTCTGATGTTCCAGCTTCACCCTCTGACACACTTCGCAGGCTGACACAAACTGTGCCACTTCTTTCTTCATAGCTGGCCACCAATAAACCTTCTTCAGATCTTGATACATCTTGGTGGCCCCGGGGTGAACGCTGTATCTTGCATTATGAGCCTCTCTCATAATGTCTCCTTTTAGCCCTATGTCATCTGGTACACATAGTCTGCTCCCATAGCGGAGGATCCCTTTGCTGTCGAATCTGAACTCACTATCTTTGCCTGACTGAACAGTCCTGGCAATCTTCACTAACTCTGGGTCCTCATGCTGTTTCTGAGCCACCTGCTCCAGAAACACGGGTGCCACTCTCATCTGGGCTACCAAAGCACCTGTACCAGACAACTCCAACTGAAGACCCTCCTCAACGAGCTTGTAAAACTCCTTCACCACTGGTCTCCTCTCTGCCGATATGTGGGATAAACTGCCGAGTGATTTCCGGCTTAAGGCGTCTGCCACAACATTCGCCTTACCCGGATGGTACTGAATCTTGCAATCATAGTCACTCAGCAGCTCCACCCATCTTCTCTGTCTCAAGTTCAAATCTCTTTGACTCAGGATGTACTGCAGGCTCTTATGATCTGTAAAGATCTCACATTTAACCCCATAGAGGTAGTGCCTCCACATCTTGAGTGCAAAGATTACTGCTGCCATCTCCAGGTCATGTGTGGGGTAATTCAACTCATGCTTCTTCAGCTGCCTAGAAGCATAAGCAATCACCCTCTCATTCTGCATTAACACACAACCCAAACCCACTCGGGATGCATCACAGAAGACCGTGAAGTCTTCACTGCTAGCTGGCAAAGCTAACACTGGTGCCAAAGTCAACCTCCTCTTAAGCTCTTCAAAACTCTCTTCGCACTGGTCGGTCCACACAAACTTCTGATTCTTCTTGGTTAACCTAGTCAGAGGAGCTGCAATCTTTGAGAAGTCCTGAACGAACCTCCTGTAGTAACCTGCCAAACCCAAGAAACTCCTGATTTCTGTCACTGTCGTGGGTCTAGGCCAGTTAGCCACAGCTTCTACCTTCTTGGGGTCCACCTCTATCCCATTCTCTGACACTACATGCCCCAAGAATGAAATGCTCCTCAGCCAGAACTCACACTTGGAGAACTTGGCATACAAGCCATGTTCCCTCAAGGTCTGCAGAACCAACCTCAGATGATGGGCATGCTCCTCTGCGTTCCTGGAATACACTAAGATATCATCTATGAAGACAATAACAAAGTGATCCAGGTATTGGCTAAATACTCTGTTCATGAGATCCATGAATGCTGCAGGGGCGTTGGTTAACCCGAACGGCATCACAAGGAACTCAAAATGCCCATATCTGGTCCTGAAAGCTGTCTTTGGCACATCTTCATCCCTTATCCTTAGCTGATGGTACCCCGATCTTAGATCTATTTTGAAGAAACAACCCGCTCCTGCTAGCTGGTCGAATAGATCATCGATCCTTGGCAGAGGGTACCTATTTTTGGTAGTGACTTTGTTCAACTGCCTGTAGTCGATACAAAGTCTGAGGGACCCATCCTTCTTCTTTACAAACAAGACTGGAGCACTCCAAGGTGAGGTACTCTGTCGGATGAAGCCCTTTTCTACCAGCTCCTGCAACTGCTCTTTCAACTCCTTCAACTCAGCTGGGGCCATCCTGTAGGGAGGGATAGAGATCGGTCTAGTTCCAGGCACCAACTCTATCTCGAATTCTATCTCTCTAGTAGGTGGTAAACCTGGAAGCTCGTCTGGAAAGACATCCTGAAACTCTCTGACAACTGGCACCGAGGCTGGCTCCCTGACCTGACTACTAAGCTCTCTCACATGAGCCAAATACCCCTGACATCCCTTCCTAAGCAACCTACGAGCCTGAAGAGCTGATATCAGACCTCTAGGTGTACCCCTCTTGTCTCCTCTGAAGACGACCTCTGACCCGTTCTGATCTCTGAACCTGACTACCTTGTCCCTGCAGTCCAAGGTAGCACCATGGGTAGATAGCCAATCCATCCCTTGAATGACGTCAAAGTCTGTCAAATCTAGAACCACAAGGTCGGCGGAGAGGCATCTTCCCTCAACAAAAACTGGACTGTACTGGCAGACTGACTCTGCCACTGACGGGTCACACTTGGGTCCACTGACCCATAGGGGACACTCTAACCTAGAGACTATCAGACCCAACCTCTCAACGGCTCTCGAAGCAATAAATGAATGAGATGCACCCGGGTCCATTAATGCATACACATCAGAAAACCCAATGACGAGATTACCTGACACCACGGTGTTGGATGTGTTAGCCTCCTGCTGAGTCATGGTGAAGATCCTGGCTGGAGCTGATGGACCTTCACCTCGGGAACCAGAAGAAGAGGCTGCCCCTCTCCCTCTACCTCTGCCACTGCCCTGAGTTGTGGCTGGAGCTGCTGGCTGTGCCACACTACCAGAAGCTGTCTGCTGGGGCTGACCTATAAAAGGTGCTCTAGGACACTCCCGAGCCATGTGTCCCTCCTGTCCACATCTGAAACATGAATTAGTCCCAGCTCGACACATTCCTTTGTGCGGCCTCCCACACCTTTGGCATTCTGTACCGTCTAAACCTGAGCTCGAGCCACCGCCGAATCCCAGACCGAATTTCAACTTACTCCAAAACTTATTCTTCTTCGGTTTCTTGGTGGTGTTATTCCACCTCTTGCTACTTGATCCCTGAGAAGAGAGACCTGGCCCTCCTCTGCCTGGGGTCTTAACCCCTGAAGACTGGGTCACTGACTGCTTCACTGACCCCTCAACTATAGCACTCGCCTCCATTCTTCGAGCCATATCCACCACAGTGTGGAAACTTTCCCTCTCAACTGACTGAATCAAAGAGGAGTACCTGGAATGCAGCTTCATAACATATCTCTTGGCTTTCTTCGAATCGGTATCTAGAGCTTGCCCTGAAAAAGGCAATAGCTCCAAGAATTTATCCGTAAACTCCTCTACACTCATGTGCTCTGTCTGCCTCAGCTGTTCAAACTCAATCATCTTCAGTTCTCTGGAACTGTCTGGACAAGCCCATCCAGCGAACTCATTCGCAAATTCTTCCCATGTCATGCCGTCTAGTCTCGGATCCACATAACACTTGAACCATTCCCGTGCCTTCTTGCACTTTAAGGTGAACCCTACCATCTGAATGGCCCTGCTATCATCCGCTCCCAGCTCATCAGTTATTGTCTTCACTACTCTCAGATACTCAAAGGGGTCATCCCCTGACTTGTATTTGGGAGCATCCAGATTAAGGTAATCTGTCATCTTTACCTTGCTCCCACCGGCGGAGCTAGGTCTAGAAGGTTGAGTAACTGGGGCTGTTGGTTCTGTAGGTGGTGGAGGTGGGGGTGCAGCATTCCCCGAGGTGGGGTTTGCCGGGTTTGGATAGAAGGGTGAGGGTGGATAAGCTGGGTACTGTGTGTAAGGTGAATAGAAAGGTGGATAAGGCATGTAGGTAGGGTAGGGGTTAAAGCTGGAATAATCCGATGTACCTCCCATCGGATACCCTGAACCCTATGGGAAGGGTGGATAATGGGGTGGAAAACCATACCCCGAGGCCTGAGCGCCTCCTTGTGACTCCCCTGTCCCCTCTTCCTCCATGCTAACATCCAGATTCCCATCCCTCCTCTGATCCTCTTCCATAACCTCCCTCACATCTGAAGAACTTCCTCCTCTATCTGTCCCCCTTCTGCTAGCATCAAAAGACCTTCTAGGGTCCCTTGACACTCTTTCTCTGTTTGCTCTACAGAACATTGCCCTAGGCAATGTAGGAGGACGGGCGCTCGTGCCCTCATCCTCAGGTGGCACTCCAGTCAATCGTGCAGATCGACGAGTTCCTCTCATCCTGTTTTCTGAAAAACAGTACACATCACACAAACATTAGCATCATATGGTTCATGTGGGCACACATGAACCCTCATCACATATACATCATTCATATCATAGCACCAATGCACATGTATATAATCATGGCATTTCACATCATCATACAAGACAGGACTCCACATCCTATCCTAGTGGATATGATCTTTCCTATTGTGCTTGACCTTCTATAGCATCTATGAGCCCGACACTCTAGGTCCGATCCTATGAACCTAGGGCTCTGATACCATTCTGTAACGACCCGAAAATCGGACCGCTACCGGCGCTAGGATCCAGGTCGGCTTAAGGCCGCCGGGACCCGTAGCAAGCCTAACATTTCAACCTGAAAACCTGTTTAATCCCATACATGATCAAGAGAATACATAAAAATTTAAAACTTTTCTTTCGTTCATACACCAAACTCAACCTGTGCATGCACTATACATAAGCATAATCATAATCATGACCCCTCAGTGGGATCTCATCAATGCCCCAATGGGCGATACATCATGAGTTGAGTTGGTTTGCATAATCATCATAAAATATCTAAGATCATGTATTAAAAGGGATATCTTATACATATAGTCAAGCACAACCTCTAATCCTCAAAGTCATTACATAACTAAAACTGTACTTTTACATAACATTAATACATTTATCATGTCCACACTATCTATTACATACACATGACTTCATTACTCTTACGGACCTCCTGGTCTACCCTGTACCTGCAATCCTAGGGAAAATGGGAGAGGGGTGAGCTACTAAAGCCCAGTGAGCAGAATAATAAAACATTTAAATCATATGGCATCATGCAATGCATCACATCACAGCTAATCACATCAAGGATGAACTTGTCACCAATAGCCCTCTACATAGTCCAACTATGCCAGAACGTAGAATGGGTCCTGGTCTTTCCCTTACATGGTGCCAGCGAACGTAGAATGGGTCCCACTGGTCTTACATTCCGTACTGTACATATCACATCGTCATATCATAGATCGAGGGCTTTGGATCATCCAACGTTCATCCACATCAATCAATAATAAAGTATGCAATGCAACATATTCGTGAATTCTAATGCAAACAACCTAGTACATCTCATGGCATTCATGATGCGTGGAACATGCTAAAAAGTCCATTATTTGCTTTAAAACATAATGAGTTATTCCACTCACCTCTGGATAGCTCTGACCAGACACTGGAGCAGCTGACTCACTGCTGAGGTCCTCGGTTCCTCGGGTCCGAACCTACACAGGTGGACTCAAATGAGGGACCAAACAAACATGAACATAACTCTAAACTACTCCCCAAAAACCCCCTAAAACATCATGAAACAATCATAGAAAAACATGCAAGAGAGGTGTAATACCCGGCTAGAATCTGGCATCGGAATTCCTGCCCTCCGGCGAAATCTAGGGTGTTGGATCTCTCTAGAAGGGTAAAATGTATTTTCTAAATGTTTTTATAATGATTTCAATGGTTTTAAATGAAAATGAATCGAGTTTTGAAGAGAAACGACCAAGGAGGAGTCTGCCAGGTTCGGCCGCCGAAAGTGATGTTCGGCCGCCGAACATGGTTTGGTTTCGGGTGTGCCCTTGGCCTCCGAAAGTCTTGTTTAAACGAGCCAAGGTTCGGCCGCCGAAAGTCAAGTTCGGCCGCCGAACATGCATGAGTTTAGGGGGCACGTTAGGCTGCCGAAGGTCTTTGACCAGGCCACCTATAAAGGGCCCTCAGATCGGAAATGGGTGAGTTTTCTCCCCATTCTCGAGCTCAGGTGAGTTTATGCCTTCCTTTGGTCGTTTTCGTGTTTTCTCTACCCATCTCTCAAGTTTTTCATGATTTCTACCCTTGTGTTTGAAGATTTAAAGCTTAAAAGGAGTTTTGGGAGCTTGGAGCTTTTGGAGCTTGGATTCTCCACATCTCCAAGGTTCGGGTCACACCAACCCTCGATCTTCAAGAGGTAAGTGTAGATCCTTGCTTCCCTAGTGTTTTCATGAAGTTCTATGAAGTTTTTGATGGTTGAGTATGGGTAGATATGCATGTTTAGGTTTATGTGGGTTTTTATACCCAATGTATGTTATGTGATGTTTGTGTTGAGGAGTTTATGTTAGTTTATGCTCCTTTATGCTTGTGGGAGTGAGTATGCATGATTGGGAGAGAGTATGTGAGGATTTGGGTATATTTGAGTTTGGTTTTTGGCTTGGCAGAATCGGACCTGTCGTCCAGAGGGGACCAGGTTCGGCCGCCGAAAGGAGTTTCGGCCGCCGAACCTGCATGGGAGGCAGTCTTTAGGCTGCCGAATGTGCCCCCGAATGAGGGACTTTCGTTTCTGTCCAAGGGTTTCGGCCGCCGAACCTGCCGCCGAACCTACCCGAGTTTCGTCTCTGGAAGGGACTTTCGGCCGCCGAAGGTGCCGCCGAAAGTGCCCTGTCCAGCCGTTTCTTGGGTGTTTTCCATGCATGTTTAAGTGATGATTAGAGGGGGTTTTGGGGAGTTGTTTATAAGTTGTTAGGATGTGTTTGGCACCTCATTCGAGTCCACCTGTGTAGGATCGGACCCGAGGGACCGAGGAGGCCAGTAGTGCTAGCAGTTGCAGAGTCAGTCAGCGTCTGCCAGGAGGTGAGTAGAACTAAACTTAATCTTTTATGCACAAACTCTAATGCCTAAAGCATGTTCATGCATCATGATTATATGTAGTAGGTTGATTGCACTAGTTTCACGAATATGACGCATTGCATTATTTGATGTTGATGGAGGAAGGGTGGACCGAGGCGACTTCAATAGCCCATATCTGTCACGAGTCTTGTCTTAGTCCTTTGAGAGTCGGACAAGTACATGTAGGAAAGTCCATGTGAGCTCTCTGTGGACCAGACACCATGTCATGTATGTTACAGGCCTTTGTGAGCTCCTATGGGGGAGCCGGGCACCGACAGAGGGATTTTTGATGTCATGTCCATCCTCTGAGAGGAAAGATGCATGCAAAAAGACAGACTCTCAGAAACCAGGGTCCGTGGGGAATAAATATTGCATAAGCCCCGAGGCGGACAAGATTATGTGATTTCTCTGTGTTATGATGCATTTCATGAAAGCATGTAATTAATGAACTGTTTTCTATGTTTCTACTCACTGGGCTTTTTAGCTCACCCCTCTCCCCTAACCCCAGTGTTGCAGGTTTAAGTCAGAGCTCAGAAGTTAGCAGGGTAAAGATATAGTGACGTGTGTTTGTAATGTGGTAGTTTATGTTTATGTTTCAGTTTAGTAGTTTTAGAAGTGGACATGTAATATAAGTTGAAGTAATGTAAATTGAGATAATGTATGTAACAGCTAGTAGAGTTATGTTTATTGGATTAGTACTGTGCTTGGCCCTGAGACTTGGTTAGTCCCTGTTTAATACATGATGTATGTTATGCTAAATGTTGAGTTATGTTTTGAACTAATCTTGTGGCATGTGTTGTTTACCACGTTATGTAATGGATGAGGACCCTAGAGGAGGTCTGATGTTTGTGGTTTGAGGCATGCACAGGTTAGGTTCTAGTTCTTTGGATGTAATCCCAGCTTGATGTATGTTATGTTGACCCAGCTAGAGTTTTGATGAGGGCTCTAGTAGGGGGTCCTTTTATGTTTCAGTTATGTTGTATACAGGTCGAGCTCGGTAATTACATCAGATGTTCCAGTTTTTATGTTAAAGTTTTGATCATGTATGGGATTTGACCAGGTGATAGGAGGTATGTTTGGCTTGCTACGGGTCCCGGCGGCCTTAAGCCGATCTGGATCCTAGCGCCGGTGGCGGTTCGGGCCGTTACAGAGGGGTATCGGTTTCCGGGTCATTACAGAATGGTATCAGAGCTTTGGGCCTCGAGAGTACGGTGTGTTGCACATCGGAAAGAGGTTGGCTTAGAGGTCGTAAAAGGGCAAGCACAATAAGAAAGATCAAGAGTAAAATCATGTCCACTAGGATAGGATGTAGAGTCCTGTCTTGTAATGCTGACGTGGAATGCCATGATTTTATGCATGTGCATTAATGTTATGTATGTATGACATGTATGTAGGTTCATGTGTTTTCATATGAACCGTATGATGCTCATGATTGATTGTATGCTTGTGTGTTGTTCTTCAGAGGAGCCAGAATGCGAGATGCTCGTCGATCTGTGGAATCGACTGGAGTTCCATCTGAGAGGGAAGGTTTGGACACCTTTCCCCCTGCTCTGCCAAGAGCGCAGTCGTGGGGAGTCAGCAGATGGGGAACATCAAGGGACCCTGGAAGGTCTTTTGATGTAAGCAGAGAAGCAATGGCTCCAAGAAGGATGTCAGCTAGTATGAGAGAAGTAGAGTCAGATGTTCAGAGAAGGGATGTCAGTATGGGAGTCAGAGTACCTGAAGAAGGTATGGGAGATTCTCAGGAAGATGCTCAGACCCAGGATTCTAGAATCTCGGGTTCAGGAGGGATTGATCCCTCCACTCTGAGTACAGCTGCCACGAGAAGTAAGAAGTGGGGCAGAGGCCTCAGAAAGTCGAAGAAGAAGTTTTGGCAGAATCTGAAGGCTAGTTTGGGTTTTGGTGGTTCGAGCTCTGGCTCAGGCAGTTCAAGATGCGTGAGGTGCGGAAGGCCGCACATGGGAGTCTGCCGTTATGGGACTAATCTATGTTACAGGTGCGGACAGGAGGGGCACATAGCACGTGAGTGTCCTACTGCGCCCTGGTTGGCTCAGTCCCAGCGGACAGATGCAGGTAGAGCGTCTCAGCCAGCAGCTTCAACCATGTTTCAGGCTAGTGGTCGAGGCAGAGGGAGAGGGGCAGCCTCTTCTTCAGCAGGTTCCCTTAGAGGAGGTCCGTCAGCTCCGGCTCGGATCTTCGTCCAGGCTCAGCAGGAGGCAGACACATCGAACACGGTGGTGTCAGGTACGCTCACTTTGATGTTCTGATGTGCATGCTTTTGTGAACCTTGGTGTTTCTCTTTCCTTAGTTACTCTAAAGAGTCGTCGAGGGGTTTGGTTGATAACTTCTAGGCTAGAGTGTTCTCTCAGGGTCAGTGGACCCAAGTGTGATCCATCTGAGGCAGAGTCAGTCTGCCGGTTCAGTTCAGGTGTCAACTGAGGGTAGAATCCATCCACCCGATTTTGAGGTCTTGGACTTAAATGTTCAGACGTCACTCTCGGAATGGATTGGGTTTCTACTTGTGCTGCTATCTTGGTCCGTAGAGACTAGGTGGCCAGGTTCAGAGGACAGGATGGGTCAGAGGTAGTCTTTTGAGGGGACGGTGTAGGTTGCCTAGAAGTTTGATGTCAGCCTGTCAGGCTCATAGGGTGCGTAGGAGGGGTTGTCAAAGGGTTCTAGTTCTTGCTGGAGAGTTAGTAGTTGGGTCGGGAACCAGCCTCAGTGATAGTAGTAGTTAGAGAGTTCTTAGATGTCTGCCTAGACGAGCTGTCAGGTTTACCATCTGTTAGGGAGTTAGAGCTTGGAATAGGAGTGGTGTCTGGACCCAGAACCATTTCTATCCTTCCCTACAGGTTGGCACCTGCAGAGTTTTGAGTTGGAGGAGCAACTGCAGGAGTTAGTAGATGGAAGTTTCATCCGACCTAGTCACTCTCCTTGGGGTGTTCTAGTGCCGGTTTTTGTGGAAAAGAAGGATGGATCCTTGCGGATCAGAAGAGAAGATCAGAGTAGCGCAGTGGAAGCAGGAGGAGTTTCAGGAGGAGGTTGAGGTATTGCTTGAGGTGTCTCCTTTGTGAAGGGTGATTCATGAGGGAGAGAATCCATTCAGATTTCCACGTTCCACTTTATGAAAGTTCGTGTCAGATCCAAGTAGGGTTCTTGAGGAACTAGAGGTGGAGGTCCCAAGGGATCTCACCTGAGTTGAGCAGCTATTGTGGATCATGGACACATCAGTTAGTTAGTTTTGGAACAAGGAGATTCAGATGGAGAGGTCCTGTAGAATCACCCCAGTTTGAGGAGTGTTCTTAGGAGAACCGGGAGTTTTGACTCCGGCAATGCCGTGTCTCTTGTAGGAGAAAGTTTAGAGGTCTTGCTTGCTTGATTGCTTGTTTGATGTGTATGTACGATGATATGTTCTTATGTTATGTTTTTATGCATGAGTAGTTGAGGAACATTCGGGGACGAATGTTCTGTAAGGGGGGAAGAATGTAATACCCGGCTAGAATCCGGCATCGGAATTCCTGCCCTCCGGCGGAATCTAGGGTGTTGGATCTCTCTAGAAGGGTAAAATGTATTTTCTAAATGTTTTTATAATGATTTCAATGGTTTTAAATGAAAATGAATCGAGTTTTGAAGAGAAACGACCAAGGAGGAGTCTGCCAGGTTCGGCCGCCGAAAGTGATGTTCGGCCGCCGAACATGGTTTGGTTTCGGGTGTGCCCTTGGCCTCCTAAAGTCTTGTTTAAACGAGCCAAGGTTCGGCCGCCGAAAGTCAAGTTCGGCCGCCGAACATGCATGAGTTTAGGGGGCACGTTAGGCTACCGAAGGTCTTTGACCAGGCCACCTATAAAGGGCCCTCAGATCGGAAATGGGTGAGTTTTCTCCCCATTCTCGAGCTCAGGTGAGTTTATGCCTTCCTTTGGTCGTTTTCGTGTTTTCTCTACCCATCTCTCAAGTTTTTCATGATTTCTACCCTTGTGTTTGAAGATTTAAAGCTTAAAAGGAGTTTTGGGAGCTTGGAGCTTTTGGAGCTTGGATTCTCCACATCTCCAAGGTTCGGGTCACACCAACCCTCGATCTTCAAGAGGTAAGTGTAGATCCTTGCTTCCCTAGTGTTTTCATGAAGTTCTATGAAGTTTTTGATGGTTGAGTATGGGTAGATATGCATGTTTAGGTTTATGTGGGTTTTTATACCCAATGTATGTTATGTGATGTTTGTGTTGAGGAGTTTATGTTAGTTTATGCTCCTTTATGCTTGTGGGAGTGAGTATGCATGATTGGGAGAGAGTATGTGAGGATTTGGGTATATTTGAGTTTGGTTTTTGGCTTGGCAGAATCGAACCTGTCGTCCAGAGGGGACTAGGTTCGGCCGCCGAAAGGAGTTTCGGCCGCCGAACCTGCATGGGAGGCAGTCTTTAGGCTGCCGAATGTGCCCCCGAAGGAGGGACTTTCGTTTCTGTCCAAGGGTTTCGGCCGCCGAACCTGCCGCCGAACCTACCCGAGTTTCGTCTCTGGAAGGGACTTTCGGCCGCCGAAGGTGCCGCCGAAAGTGCCCTGTCCAGCCGTTTCTTGGGTGTTTTCCATGCATGTTTAAGTGATGATTAGAGGGGTTTTTGGGGAGTTGTTTATAAGTTGTTAGGATGTGTTTGGCACCTTATTCGAGTCCACCTGTGTAGGATCGGACCCGAGGGACCGAGGAGGACAGTAGTGCTAGCAGTTGCAGAGTCAGTCAGCGTCTGCCAGGAGGTGAGTAGAACTAAACTTAATCTTTTATGCACAAACTCTAATGCCTAAAGCATGTTCATGCATCATGATTATATGTAGTAGGTTGATTGCACTAGTTTCACGAATATGACGCATTGCATTATTTGATGTTGATGGAGGAAGGGTGGACCGAGGCGACTTCAATAGCCCATATCTGTCACGAGTCTTGTCTTAGTCCTTTGAGAGTCGGACAAGTACATGTAGGAAAGTCCATGTGAGCTCTCTGTGGACCAGACACCATGTCATGTATGTTACAGGCCTTTGTGAGCTCCTATGGGGGAGCCGGGCACCGACAGAGGGATTTTTGATGTCATGTCCATCCTCTGAGAGGAAAGATGCATGCAAAAAGACAGACTCTCAGAAACCAGGGTCCGTGGGGAATAAATATTGCATAAGCCCCGAGGCGGACAAGATTATGTGATTTTTCTGTGTTATGATGCATTTCATGAAAGCATGTAATTAATGAACTGTTTTCTATGTTTCTACTCACTGGGCTTTTTAGCTCACCCCTCTCCCCTAACCCCAGTGTTGCAGGTTTAAGTCAGAGCTCAGAAGTTAGCAGGGTAAAGATATAGTGACGTGTGTTTGTAATGTGGTAGTTTATGTTTATGTTTCAGTTTAGTAGTTTTAGAAGTGGACATGTAATATAAGTTGAAGTAATGTAAATTGAGATAATGTATGTAACAGCTAGTAGAGTTATGTTTATTGGATTAGTACTGTGCTTGGCCCTGAGACTTGGTTAGTCCCTGTTTAATACATGATGTATGTTATGCTAAATGTTGAGTTATGTTTTGAACTAATCTTGTGGCATGTGTTGTTTACCACGTTATGTAATGGATGAGGACCCTAGAGGAGGTCTGATGTTTGTGGTTTGAGGCATGCACAGGTTAGGTTCTAGTTCTTTGGATGTAATCCCAGCTTGATGTATGTTATGTTGACCCAGCTAGAGTTTTGATGAGGGCTCTAGTAGGGGGTCCTTTTATGTTTCAGTTATGTTGTATACAGGTCGAGCTCGGTAATTACATCAGATGTTCCAGTTTTTATGTTAAAGTTTTGATCATGTATGGGATTTGACCAGGTGATAGGAGGTATGTTTGGCTTGCTACAGGTCCCGGCGGCCTTAAGCCGATCTGGATCCTAGCGCCGGTGGCGGTTCGGGCCGTTACAGAGGGGTATCGGTTTCCGGGTCGTTACAAGAGGGCTGGACAGGGCACTTTCGGCGGCAGGTTCGGCGGCCGAAAGTCCCTCCAGAGCCGAAAGTCAGGTAGGTTCGGCGGCACCTTCGGCGGCCGAAACTCCCAGACAGAGGCGAAACTCATGCATGTTCGGCGGCACTTTCGGCGGTCGAAACTCCCAGACAGAGACGAAAGTCTCCTTTCGGGGGCAAGCTTCGGCAGCCGAAGGCTACCTCCACAAGCATGTTCGGCGGCCGAAAGTTCCTTCGGCTGCCGAACCTGGTTTCTCCCTTAGTGGCAGAAACTCAGCTCTTCTACACACATTGCCTCCAAAACTACCCAATCATGCCTAAACCTATTCTACAACATTCCCAAACATACACAAACAAGCATACAAGTTCCTAGGGGCATCAAACCAACAAAAATCCCAACTACAACACAACAAGCAACTCACATTGTTCATAAACACATGTAAAACCCATAAACCTAACCATGAGCTAAACATGCATTCTACCCCATAAATCTACTTAAAACTTTCGTTAAAACATGCAATGAGCTTAAGATCGGCTCTTACCTCGTGGAGATCGAGAGAGAGACGACCTAAACTCGGAGATGGGAGGGGTTGAGTTCCCTTGAACCTCAAAGCTCCAAAACTTTGCTCAAAGCTTGAAAATCTTTAAAACAAAGTAAAAACTCATGAAAATTGAGTAGGATTGGAAGGAAAGAACTCAAGATCGGTGAGGGACGGCAGAGAGCTCACCTTGGCCGAAAATGGGGAAAAAGCTCGCCCGTTTTGGGCTAAGGGACCCTTTTATAGTGGCTGGCCAGGCCACGTTCGGGGGCCGAACGTGCCTCCGCATGCATGCCATGTTCGGCTGCTGAACTTGAGGTTCGGCAGCCGAACCTAGACTTTCCTCACTTATGCTTTCGGGGGCCTAAAGGCACTCCCGAAGGCATGCATGTTCGGCGGCCGAACTTGAGTTTTCCTCCAAGGTTGTTTTTATGCAAAAACTCATTTCCATTTTACTTAAAACCATGAAATACCTTAAAATATTTTATGAAAACATGTTTCTACCCTACTAGAGGCTTCCGACATTCGAGATTCCACCGGACGGTAGGAATTCCGATACCAGAGTCTAGCCGGGTATTACACTAGGTGTGGGGGTATTTGATAGAGCCAAATTTAGACCCATTTTCCATATTGATATTTATGTTAATTTACACATTTTCTGATTAATTTTGTGGTTTTGATCTTATTTTGCAGAAAATGGAGTAAAATGGTAATTTGGCAAAAATGGCCTTAAATCTGCCCAAAAGAGAGCAAAACTGCACAAGCATGGTTTGCCCAACTTGTTTACCCAAACCAAAGTGAAGCTGAAATAAAGAGGAAAAGTGATAACTGACTGACCAGACTGTTTGGGCAAACAGCGGAGCAAGACAGAGACAAAGACCAGGCACGTAGACAGCAGTCACGACAGACAGCCTGTTTGCCCAAACAACACCGGGCAAATAGCACCAGCAACCAGAAAATTAGCAAATCTGCCAAACTTGGGGACCAAGTCAACACGAGTCTTTTTACACTCCAATCACGTGGGACAGCTCAGCAACATATAATTCCACCTCAGCACTCTCTCTTATATATTTGGGAAGCCAAAAATAAAAAAGACAAAAATGCCCTCCAAGAATCCAAGTCCAAATAGGAAAAGGAGTCCCAACTCAACAAGGAAACCCTAGGACAGCCACTCCAGCCTATAAAAGGACCAGGAAACCAACAGAAGAATCATCTTTGGATCTTTGGATCATCACTCATCCACGACAGAAGCTGTACCAGTAGCCGCACCACACCAGTCAAAAGGTATCCCACATCGGAAAGAGGTTAAAAGGGAGAGGGCCTTATAAGCCTATGCCCAAGAGACCCCAGTGGACGCATTTTGGGAAGACAGGGTACTAAATCCCTTGACCCAGAAACAAACCCGTGAGGGAAGACAGGGTTTCAATCCCTTGACCCAAAGCGGACAATATTCACTGGTGTGGGCCCAGAGGATGTTACAATAGGTATCATCATTAAAAATATTTACATAAAGATCATGTACCGAAGGGATTAACCATACATTAAGGTCAAGCACAATACTAATCCTTATTACATCTTTGTACAATACCTTACATTACAGTACATGTCATTTCATGTCCACTACTAATCTATTACATAAACATAGCCTTTACCCTTGCTGACTTCCAGCTACCTCTGACCCTGCAAACCTGGGGGTTAGGGGAAAGGGATGAGCTACAAGAGCCCAGTGAGCAGAATAATAAAAACAATTTAATAAACATATACTTTTATGAAATGCATCACAACACAAACAATTCACATCACGGATGGACTGACCCAAAAATCCCTCTACTCTGTGCCCGGCCCTAGGTGGATGACTCGCGGTTGTCGAAGCTGGTCAAAAATAACCTTTATGGTTATCAACAATTTACAACTGCAGATAGTGGTGAAAGGATCGAATCCACAGGAAATTGAGAACTCACCTATTTCTCTTTTTATGACCAAGAAAATAAACTGAAACGATAATAAACTAAAAATGAGATAAAAGACTGAAAGTGGGATCAAATAAGATAAACTGAAAATTGGGATCAAAACTATCAACAAAATAACAGGGGGGTTGAGATTGATTATAGTAAACTAATAATGAGAATAATAATGGAAAGCAAATAATTAAATAAAAAGTAATCAATAATGAGAAAGCTCTAGTTGAAGTATTGGATCCACTTTAGTTGTTGGGATTGATCACAAACACTTTGCTCTTTTGGGTTGATTCAATAGATTAGTTATAGAGATAGAAGACGCTTCTCACCACCATTATCTCTCTTTATTATTAAATTAATTAGGGAACGTCCTCTAATTAATTACTAATCAATAAGTTGCCAAGGAACGTCCTTGGGCCTCAGGCAACAAACAACTATCAATTGCATTAAGAAATAGAGAGATCCAATCCTAGCTACCCAAACGTATGGAGATAACGCTAGATCATGCAACTTTCTTGGTTTTTATGCCAAGTGCTCTTATGTAAGAATAATCTAAGCAATTACGGACTTAAATCATTCAAACTAACAAATAATTATTTTGCAATTAAAAATCAACGTAGATCTCAATAACAAAATAATATGAAAATTAAGTATGAAATTGCATAAATATTGAACTCCCAAAAATTAAACAATATTTGATCAAGTCTCACAACCCATTAAACAACTAAAACTTCAACCAATATTCAACTAGATTAAAATAATTCAGCCACTCATGGCTGAATTAAAAGCAGAAAAATAAAAAGGGAAAAGAAAAGAAAGAAGGAACCGAAGGATGGAGGCGGGGAGCTTCTTGAGCCAGGCTGCGAAAATTGCCAAATTGAATTTGAATGTCTCCGGTTCTTCGGCCACTAAGGCTCCTTAAATAGAGCTGGGCATGCGCCCTAATTTGGAATTGCTGGCCACGTGTGGGAGTGGATCGAGTGCGCGAGTGGTCCACGTGAAGTTGGAATTGAAGTGCGGTCCGCTTGAGCTGAAGTGGGAGCGTGCAAGCTGTTTGGCCCATGTGCGTTGGTGGGTCCGTCGTGTGAGAATGCGCTTAGCCCATTGACGTGAAGCGTGAGTGGTGTGGGCCATGTTGCAAGTGAACGGTGCGGTCTTGATCCACGTGAAGAGAGCTTTGAAGTGGTTTGGCGGGAGCTTGGTTCGCGTGAAGAGCTTTGAAGCGGGCCCACGTGCGTGAAGGTTGCGGGTCCTTGGTTTCAAGTGAACGTGCGGGCCATTTGCGCATTGATGTGCGGGAGCTGGCCTTGGGCGGGCCCATTACGTGAGTGGGAATGGTCATGAGTGCAAGGTGGAGTCCATGTGCTTAGCCCATTGAAGCGCCTTGGCGGGTCCATTGCGTGAGTGGGCTGCGTGAGTGGCAGGTCCATTGCGCTGGTCCATGTGCAAGAGCGTGAGTTGATGAGGAGCACTGGTTCATGGTGCGGATATGGGCTCAAGTGCCAAGTTGCTTTAAAGTTCAAAGTCTTTTCCTCATTTAGCTTGATTTGGATTCAATTTGGCAGGCTTGCTCTCTTTTGCCCCAAATAAGGCAGTTTTAGGGGGATTTTCTCCAAAATGTCCTTTAACACCATTTTCTGCAAAATAATATTAAAAGCAATAAATTAAGCAGAAATCATGTAAATATTCATCAATAATATTAATATAAAATGGACTAATTTATGCTCTATCAGTAGAGATCCTCAGGACTTCTATTACATAACATAAACTCTGTGCCAGGGGCGTAGTGCAGGCCACACCTGGTCTTTCATGTGCTCTGTGCCCGGCCCTCGGTGGAGCTCCTCAGGACTTCTATTACATAAAAATAGCATCTAGAGAGCTAATGGGTCGTCCTGTTGTCCATCCACACCCACAATAAATAATGCAATGCGTCATATTCGTGAATTCTAATGCAAACAACCTATTACATATCATGATGCATGAACATGCTTAAAGCATTTGATTGCTTTAAAAATAAAAGATTAGTTTAGTTCTACTCACCTCTGGCTGACGCTTTACTGACTCTGAAGCAGCTATCTCACTGCTGGTCACCTCGGTTCCTCAGGTCCGATCATACACAGGTGGACTCAAATGAGGGACCAAACATACTCTAACATGACTCTAAACAACTCCCCAAAACCCCCCTAAAACACCATAAAATAGGCATTGAAAACAGGCAAAGGAAGGCTGGACAGGGGACTTTCGGCGGCAGGTTCGGCAGCCGAAGGTCCCTTCAAAGCCGAAAGTCAGGCACTTTCGGGGGCAGGGTTCAACGACCGAAAGACCTTCCAGAGCCGAAAGTCACAACCTTCGGGGACAGGTTCGGCGGCCGAAACTCCCTTCCGGAGCCGAAAGTCCCAACTTTCGGGGGCGAGTTTAGGCGGCCAAAACTGCCTCCCAGGCAGGTTCGGTGGCCGAAACTGGCTTCGGCGGCCGAAACTGGGTCCTCCCGAAGGGCAGAACCCAATTCTGCCATCCCACATTCAGCCATCCAAACTTCCCAACACACATATACCTATTCTAAAACATGCATAAACACATTCTCAAGCATATAAGGGCATAAAACTAGCCTATACCCCAACAAACATCAACATAGCATCACATTTAATATTAAACTAACATAAACCCTAACATTTTAGATCTACTCTAAAACATGCATCATATACCCTTAACCCCTTTTTAAAACTTACTTAAAATATATAGAAAGATGAGGATCTACCTTTACCTCTTGAAGATCGAGGGTAGGCGTGACCCAACTTGGAGATGAGGAGAAACGAGCTCCGAAGGTCTCCAAACTCCAAAACTTTGATCTAAGCTTAAAATCTTCAAAACATGGTAAAAACTCATAAAAATCTTGAAGGATTTGAAGGAAAATATAAAATCAACCATGGAGGGTCAAGAACTCACCTTTGCCCGAAAATGGAGAGAAAAACTCGCCCATTTTCGGACAGGGGGCCTTTTATAGGTGGCTAGCCAGACCACCTTCGGGGGCCAAAGGTGCTTCCACAACTCCACCATGTTCGGCGGCCGAACTTGAGGTTCGACGGCAACAAAAGGGAGCCATCTTCGGCGGCCGAACGTGAGGTTCGGCGGCCGAACCTGGCATTTCCCTTCAAAACTTTCTTTTCTTTTTCAAAACTCAATTTGTTTCTTCATTTAAAACCATAAAACATATAAAAACATTTTAGAAAACCTTTATTTTACCCTTCTAGAAGGCTCCGACGTCCGAGAAATTCTGAATTCCAACGGAGATTCCGGATTCCAACGGAGATTCCGCCGGAAGGTAGGAATTCTGATGCCGGGGTCTAGCCGGGTATTACAGAGCCTTACTGGTCTTTCTCTCACATCGTGCCAGGGGCGTAGAATGGGCCTCACTGGACTTTCATACCATATCATAACATATCATATCGAGGGCTAGTGGGTCATCCAATATCCATCCACATTAACATCATATTATGCAATGCATCATATTCGTGAATTCTAATGCAAAACAACCTAGTACATATCATGGCATTCATGATGCATGAACGTGCTAAAAATTTCATTTACTTTAAAACATAGTTTAGTTCTACTCACCTCTGGCTGACGCTAGACTGACTCTGAAACAGCTAACTCTGCTGGCCTCCTCGGCTCCTTGGGTCCGATCCTACACAGGTGGACTCAAATGAGGGACCAAACAAACTCTAACATGACTCTAAACAACTCCCCAAAAACCCCCTAAAACATCATCAAAACATGCATAGAAAACTAACAAAGGAAGGCTGGACAGGGGACTTTCGGCGGTAGGTTCGGCGGCCGAAAGCCTTCACAGATCTGAAAGTCACTAACCTTCGGGGGCAGGTTCGGCGGCCGAAACTCCCCTCCAGAGCCGAAAGTCCAACTTTCGGGGGCGAGTTTAGGCGGCCAAAACTGCCTCCACAGGCAAGTTCGGTGGCCGAACATGGCTTCGGCAGCCGAACCTGGATTTTCCAGAATGGCAGAACCCGATTCGCCTCTCTCATCTAGCCTCCCAAAACCCTCCAAACTCATACTCAACACTCAAAAGCATGCATAAATACATCATCAAGCATATAGGGGCATAAAACTAGCCTATACCCCAACATACATCACATTTATCATTAAACTAACATAAATCCTAACATTCTAGATCTACTCTAGACATGCATTAACCACCCTTAAAAACCCCTCAAAACTTACTTAAAACATAAAAGAAGGTGAGGATCTACGCTTACCTCTTGAAGATCGAGAGGAGAGGTGATCCAAACTTGGAGATTGGGAGAAATCGAGCTCCGGGGGTCTCCAAGATTCAAAACTTTGATCTTAGCTTAAAATCTTCAAAACAAAGGTAAAAACTCATCAAAACTTGAAAGAAATGAAGGAAAACATAAAATCAACCAAAGGAGGGTGAAATCTCACCTATGCCCGAAAATAGAGAGAGAAAACTCGCCCATTTTAGGACAAGGGGCCTTTTACAGGTGGTTGGCCAGACCACCTTCGGGGGCCAAAGGTGCTTCCGCAAGAGCCCAATGTTCGGCGGCCGAACATGAGGTTCGGCGGCCGAACATGAGGTTCGGCGGTCGAACCTGACTTTTCCCTCCTTGGTCTTTTTCTTTCAAAACTCAATTTCTTTCTTCATTAAAACCATAAAAGCATTAAAAACATTTTATGAAAACCTTATTTTACCCTTTTAGAAGACTCTGACATCCGAGAATTCCGGATTCCAACGGAGATTCCGCCAGAAGGTAGGAATTCCGATGCCGGGGTCTAGTCGAGTATTACAGCTCGTCTAGAAATTAGAGTTCAAGTATGACTCTGTTCTTTATTCTTCCATGAATTTGGTGTGACCACGCTTGATCTCAGAATATAGAGTCCAAATTGGATTTTTCTCTTATTATTCTCCAATCCTACCAAGATAACAAAATTTAAACGAATCAACCTAAAATCAAACTCAATATCTAAATATTTTAGAATATTAAAACTACATAGTTGTACATATTATCAATCTCTAGTGCCATCTCCTCTTGAGTGTCATATATATTGGACGATGCGACACTTGATTTGAACACATTCAAGCCAAGTTAGCTTTAAGAATCACCTGATACTCTGTGAACATAAACAACATAATTTCTTAAAGTTATATAAGCGAACAATGAAGCCAACATGCATCATTCAATCAGAAGTCTCATAATAAGTATAAGAGATAAGAACTGAACATGAAAATTCATGAACATGCTATTTATTTTATTATAGGGGTAAAATAGTAATTATACATCATCATCGATATAATCGTTATAATAATTTTCACCTCCCTAGTAGATAAGGGGACAGTCTACAAAGAGTGAAAAATTCAGAAACTCCGTAGACTAATTGGGCTTAACCCTTACTGGTGGTCGATTAGTCACTATTCTCCAAAGAGGTTTAGAAACAATGTGGCTTGTAACAGGAGAAGACATTAATATGTTTTAAACGACACATCTCTAAATAAATAATTTAAAGAGAATCACAGATATCTGATATAACTCTTAATTTATTTTTATTTTATACTAATTTATTTCAATATCATTTTTTAAAAACTCTATTATTAAAAAATTATAATTTTGACCTCTAAAATTCTAAAACCCTAACACTTCCCTATAGGCAATTGCAATTTTTCTTTTTTCTTTTTTCTTTTTTCTGCTTTACTTTTTCTGCTTGCTAGATCCCGATTGGCAATCACAAATGATTTCGATTCATTGACCGTACCATAACTGTTTAGTAAGACACGGCCACTGGATTCTCGCTTTAAATGCTATGCGAAAAAAAAAAAAGGGTCTAAAAAAATTATAATGTTTCCATCCTTTTGTCATTTAATTTCAAGTCTTGACATTTTTGAGAAATTAACTAAATCATCTCTATTTCATCATTACTCAATACAAATGTTCATATATTTTACAAAATTCAATTTTTTTGAACCTTTTTATTAAATTGCTTATATTATTTATTTTCAATAGTTTTAATATACATATTATGTAATTTTTATAATTTAAAATATTTATATTATTTAGACAAAATAAAATTACTACTTTTAAAAAAAATAATTAAATTTAATTTTATAGAATATAAGACCATTTTAATTGAATAATTTTAAAATAGGATAAATTAATAAATTTTTTAAAAATTATTGAGCGGATAATAGTTTTTTTATTTTTTAAAATTTTATACTAATTTCAAATTTAGATTGAGGTTTTTAATTTTCAAGATTAGGGGTTTTAATATTTTGTATAAAAACTAATTAATTATATGTTCTACTATAATTGGAGTGATATCTTAAAAAGGGCCATTTGAAATAATAATAAATTATTCTACATCGCGTAGATAAGGACACACTCAATTCCAATTTGAAATCAAAATAAAATTTTTTGGAAGTTTTGAAAAATTGATTTATTGTATTAAAATGGCACAAATTTCAATTTTTTAGTGTTAACAGCTCTTTTAAAAATATTTTAATAATATAGTAAGACAAATGAAGTATATATTAAGAACTTTAATTTATATTTGAAAAATATTTTTTAAAAAATATTTTTTATAGAAAATATTTTCTATGAAGCACATTTTTTATAAAAAATATTTTTAAATAAAATAATTTATTTTTTATTATTTAATTTTAATTTAAAAAAATAAAATTTATTAATTCAGAACTGTCTCATATTCCAGATCTCTGGTTATTAGAAATGAAAATGGTGGTATCTGCAACTCCTTGGACAGTGGCCACAATGTCCTATTATCACTATAACAACGTCCATGAAGAGAGAAAAAAGCAGGTCAACTTCAGACTAAAAGTATATTTAAAGTGAGGAATCGAACAAACCACAGAACCGCACTAGGAAAATATTAAAATTTTTGAACATCAACCAGCATCTAAATCGAGGAACTTCCACAGATGGAGAACATTGTCCCAAGGGGAAGGATAGTGTGCTCTTCAATGATGGATGCTTTGATTGCTTTGATATTAATGAACGAAATATTCATTGATCCTAAACTAGTAAGGTAGGTATATATATATATATATATATATATATATATAAATATAAAATAATTAGAAAAAAAAATTCGACTCTTTTATTTAATATATCTTTCCGAAAAAGTTAAATTGTGTTTACTGAAAATATATTTTTTTGAAAAAATTAAATTGTGTTAGGAAATTTAGTATTCTGTAATTAGTTTAATCATTAACAGAACAAATAAAATAAATGTAGAAATACACATTTTGTATTATTCTCATTGTCTACCCATAAAAATAAAAGTATTAAGAATTAAATAATCGCATAATAAAAAAGATAAATATAAAAAATAATATAAATTTAATATAATTTATCAATTTAGCTATTTATTGCGGCTATTTTTTTTTTATTTTTTTTAAATTTTTAAACAAAATACACTAATATGATAATATTACATTTATATGTTCATAAAAAACATAAAATAGACAAAATAGTTTTCAAAAAATTTGCATTCGACCCTTGAACCCCCGCCTTCGGATGGGTGGTTACCGCCTCCCACAGTCCCAGCCAACTCTTTGCGGAATTGAATGCTACCGTGGGTATGGTGTACGGCTATAATATATATGCACGAAGAAGGATGCTTGGGCTTTGTAGTTGATTCCAAACACAATACTCCAAAACCATTGCAGTTCAGATGTAAGCAAAACAATTAATGCCATTGTTTGACTTCCTCCTCAGTGAGATGTAATCAAAGGAACAGCGTACGGCTTACACAAGATTGGGTAATCACAGGAGCTACAGAAAGAAAACACTTGGAGATCACAAATGTGAATATCCTTGTGCGTGACATCTTCACTGCATAAGACTATGTACAGATATTGACTTATCGACAGTAACACATTAAGAGTTAACAAGCCTTTAGGGACAGATATAGCCGGCCAAACCCCTCATGCCTGCCCTGTCTTGAGTGAAGATTCGAAAAATTAAAAACAAAGGAGCAGCTACGGGATCTCGTCAACTTCTAACTTCTAAAGCATATATTATTATGTATGGTTCTTTAAACATCCCAAAGGCAATTTTCGTCTCGTTTATTGGTCATCATCCCCCCATATATACAGGTTCCTTGTAGTCGACAACCAAGCTGCATAGCTCTCTCCTCCTTTTCACAGCCACATTTCTCTGCTTCTTCCTGGAAGCACGAATTATAAGATAGAGGACATGGAAGAATCAAGTAAGGGAGCCAAAAGGAACAGGCAGAGATCTTCCAGTTCCATGGCAGGCTATTTTCACGATCCATGCCAAAATTTTTCTGCACCTAGAGACCATTTTTGCCAGTCTTCTAACTTCACACATGCAACTTCACCAAAAGCAACAGCGGTGGAGCAGCCACTAAAGCATGGGCGCGATTGCTACTACATCCAGTCTTCTTGGCCTCCATCAATAAGCAAAGGTCTTGCAGCATCTCCTGGCAAAATTGACAAAATTAAGACAAGTCACAATTCCCAACGAAGTGGCTGGAGTGTTGCCTGGCAATGGTCAAGAATGCGCCAAAGCATAATCAGAAAAAATAATGCAACCGACTTTCTAAGTACAAGGTCTTTCAATGGATATCCCCAGGAAATTACTTTTGAAGCCAATTGCTCACAAGAAAACTCAAGGAAAGAAATTGATCCTATAAACCCGGATAATTTCTCCCAATCCGGCTACAGTTATGGATATTTCAGCAATGATATCCAACATAGTCATAGCCAGCAGAAGAGGCTTAGCATGAGTGAGCACAGGTCAAGCACAAGCCTCAGTCACAAGTACCAGCCAAAGAGTTTCCAGCAGCTGGTAGGCCATGAAATTAACATTAAGGTCATATCTAATGCTATTCAGGGGAATAAAGTCGCCCAACTGTATCTTTTTCATGGTCCTAGTGGCACTGGAAAGACATCAATTGCTAGAGTATTTGCCATGGCATTACTCTGTGAATCTACTTCACCTGAAAAACCATGCTGGACTTGCAGAGGATGTAGTAGAAGCCTTTATATGATGAAATTGTGCTCTGGAACTAGAACCACTGGATTTCAAAGAATTAGTACACTTCTCCAGCGCACGTCATTTGCACAAGCAGTGCCAGGATTTAAGGTTTTCATAATCGAGGAGTCTCATTCACTGACCGTAGAAGCGTGGGATGATCTTTTGGGTATATTAGAAAATATAAACAGTGCTACTTTCATTTTTGTGTTGATTGCTGATGATGCAAACACGATTCCAGAATCCATATCATCAAAATGTCAGAAATTCTCTTTTCCAAAACTTAACAACAAGGATGTCGCATTAAAGCTAGCAAGAATAGTCGCTCAGGAGGCAATTACAATTGAAAAAGACGCTGTGGAACTGATTGTTGCCAAGGCAGAAGGATCACTGAAAGAAGCAGAACACATATTGGGTCAGTTAATTTTATTGGGTCCAAGAATCACTGGTTCCATGGTGCAACAACTTGTAGGTGCCTTTTCTTTTAACTTCTCTATCAGCTTTCACGCTCCTCCATATCCATTGCAAAAACGACACTCTAGCAGTATGTCAACCACCTTCCACAAAAGGGAGGAATGCCTATGACTCAGGTAAGGGGGTACATTACCCCTTTCCACAGAGATCAAAATTTTAGTGGTGCATGACATATTTATGGAAGACTATGATACCATGTTAAATTTGTGTCAGAACTAACTCAGCCTAAAAACTAGTTCGAGGGGATTCAACACACCCCTCATGTCTAAAAGCCCAGAATTTTACTGGTACATGGTCTAACTCACCCAAAAACTAGTTTAAGAGAGAGTGTCCATGGCTCATATAAGGGCATTATCCTTTTTACAACCGCCGTGAGATTCAACAGAAACTTTCAATAATGAAATGTTTTCCTTATTTTTCTGCATGCAGGTAGGTCTAGTTCCAAAAAGTAAACTCATCAATTTACTCAAAGCAGCTCTTTCAGGAGACGCTAGGAAAACGGTTATAACGGCAAAGGAATTGATTGCATCTGGGGTTGAAGCTGAGGTCATTGTATACCAATTGACATCCCTCATTATAAATATACTTACTATCACTAGTCCTGCTCACTCAGGAATTGATGGGCCATCCAAAGATGAGGAATCGCTAGAAACTGAATCACAATTCAGTAAGATGCATAAATTATTAAACATTCTATGCTTCAGTATCTCCCCACCCACTAACTTACGGGGAAAATTTTGCAGAAGACACTCAATCAGAGAACTTATGCCATGCGTTAAAGATATTACTTGAAGCGGAGAAGCAGCATAGATCATCTTTTGCCAACATTACATGGGTATATAGGGCTCTTCTACAGATTGCTTCGCGAGATATTTCTGAGGGAATATCTTCAGGAATCTCCTTTTCTAAGAGGACAGTACAATCCTCGGGTACCCTTTTAAGCATTGAAATAAAATACAATTTTTAGAAGTCAACTAGGAAGAGAAATGGTCCAAGGAGCATAACTGAGAAACCATATAAAATTCCTGCAGGTGACACAATCCAATCTCACAGCAGAAACTTGGCAAGTCATCATTGCAACTTTGAGACTTGCGTGCAACAAAGTACACGCAGCAGAGACCTAAAGATGAAATCCAAGGGGAAAGGAGTTGAGAGTGAGCTCTACTTAGCTAACACGAAAGACATGGATGAGATTTGGTTGAATATTCTTGAAAGAATAGAAAGCAAGGATATGAAAGAATTCTTGTCCAGCCATGTGAAGCTTGCATCGTTAACAGTATCCACTGGTAATGCTCTTCTTCCTACTAGGTAGTTGTTTAATGCAATAACTATTTACTTGCTATAAAGAAAGTTTATTCAAGTGAAACCATTTTTTTTTGGGTTGTAAATTATTCACTCGCAACAGCCAATGTCATTGTACATTTGATGTTCAAAAAAGCTGAAGACAAGCTGGCAGCCCAGATGTCTGAAGAAAGCATTTCGAAAGCTTTAGAAACTGCCATTGGGTGCTTGGTTTTGGTAAATATGAGCTTGGAGCCAGTTGACGTAGGAATCATCAAAGAAGATACAGACTCTTCCAAAAACTACCAGCCAGCAGAATGCAATCATCCAAGAGAACGGCATAAAAATTCATTTCCTGAGATTTTACACAACAAAAGTCCTGGGGCCACATTGCACCAAAGTATATATAGGAAATTGGAACCTCCATTAGTTAACAATGCACAACACGCTGAACTGAAAGATAACACATTAATATCGGAAATGCAAGCAACAAGAGAAACAAAGACACGCAGTCAGATTTTACCCTGTTTTGGACCTCTGATGCAGGAGAACCAAATGAGAACCTCCACAGGTCCCACAAACAATTCTTTGGGGAAGGATCAATTTTTGCTAGATATAGCCCAGATATTAAGAAATGAAGAGCCTGAACACAAATGGTTGTCGTTGTCCTTTTTTCAGCAAAATGATGCAAGTGTCGAGCCATACAGCCAAGATATCCTGTACGAAAATGCAAATGGAGACAAAGAGAATAGAGCGAAAAAAGACCCAGAGCTGCGAAAAAACTCCTCCAAAGTTCATGAAGTTAATAATTTGCACAAGAACAGAGAAAGCATGTAAGCAGGAAAACACACGATATTTTTCTGTCCTTTTTTTTGGCATTTAAATATAGAAAAATGAAGTTGATCCTCTTTCTCTCTTTCCTATAATTTTGAACAGGGGATTATTCCGCTCTTGGAGTTGCAAGGAGGTGTTTTGTCAGAAGAAGACAAGAAGAAAGAATCGTCCATTAGCATGATTGTTAAAAAATAACAACGCGTATATATCTTGGAAGTAATCCAAACTGGTCCTCCGCCAAAGCTGTGCTTCCAGAAATAGTTTCTATATCCATTCATAAAATACTGTTTGCCTGAGCTCTATAGTAACATTGTCTGTCTATTGGTATCTTCGAAATCTGAATTTTAAAACCTGGCAAAGTATACATGTGAATTTCATTCCTTTGCAATGGTTTACACTTCACAATTTCTCAGAGATCCATCAACTTTTTCCACCGCCCACGCAATACTACAAGGCAAAAGCTCCATCTATTGAAATGGATCCACATTTAAGGTCTAATTTAAAGCAGGATTCTGAACTAGGAAAGGAATTTCTTCATACATATCAACTTGTCTAAATTTATTAATACACATCTCCAAGTGTTGGATGATTAAACGGGCTTCTAGCTGATATCAGCTATGATCGACACCCACAGAAAGAGGCATCTATATATGTATATTTTTTTATATATATAAAACTGAGCTCTACTGAGTTAACATACACCCCTTTTAGCACCGCCTGAACAGGTTGTCCTATGTCCAAATTCTCCTTCCCGCAACCCTCCCTATTAAGGATAAAGACTAACTATAACAGTTTTATCTATTTTTAAGTATTTGAGTTATAGCTGTATACTTATCTTGTATTTAGTTAGTTGTAGATATTAAGGATAAAGACTAACTATAACAGTTTTATCTATTTTTAGTATTTGAGTTATAGCTGTATACTTATTTTTAGTATTTGAGTTATAGCTGTATACTTATATTGTATTTAGTTAGAGACATTATATAAACTTCTGTAATACGTTCAGTAAATAATACAAAAACCCTTTTCTCTATATGGTATCAGAGCCGCAATCTGCTCTCACGAGTTTTCTGATCCAATTTTCTTAAACTTTAATTAATGGCTTCGTCATCTATTACTATTATTCAATTAAATGCTCCAACGCATTTTCCTATTAAACTTACTCAGGAGAATTTTCCTGTTTGGAGAAAACAGATCCAATCAACCTTAATTGGTCTTGATTTACTTGATTTTATTGATGGTTCACGGGTTGCACCATCACAATTTCTTTCTGAAAAAGACAAAACAGCCAACCCAGCTTTCGCCTTATGGTTTCGACAAGATCAAATCTTGATCAGTGCTCTTTTAGGAAGTTGTTCCGATACTATTCAACCCTTGATTTCTTCAGCCAATACTGCTAAAGAAGCATGGGATCGGCTTCACCAGAGTTTTGCTAATGTTTCTCGTTCTAGAATTTTGTCCTTAAAGACTAAATTAGCACAGAACTCTAAGGGAACCAAACCGATTGCTGTTTTTCTCAATGAGATGAGGGCTATTGCAGATGAGCTTGCTCTTACCCAGAATCCGGTGAGTGATGATGATTTAATTGTTTATATTATCACGCGATTGGGAGATGATTACAGTCCCATAGTTGCTGCGTTAAAAGTTCGTGAAACCCCAATAACCTTTTCTGATCTCTTTGAAAAACTTACTGATCATGAACGATCCTTACAAGAAAAAGATTCCACAACTGTTTCAGCTACGTCACAAGTGATTGCTACTGTCAATTACACTCAACGTTCTAGAGGGCGTTCACAAAATCAGAATGGCAATTATAATCGATCTCCACAAAACTACAATTATTCTGGAAATCGACGTGGTGGTCGTGGTTCTTACTCTGGTGGTCGAGGTCGAGGTTCTTATCGACCTGATGTGGTATGTCAATTTTGTGAATATACTGGGCATACTACTGCTGAATGTCGCAAATTGGCTCGCTTTCTTAAGGAGAATAATATGTCTTTGAAGACTGATACCTCTCATTCTTTAGCACCGATACCTGCAGTTAATGTTACTTCTGCTATGGCTGCTTCTTCTCCACAACAATGGTTATTTGATAGCGGAGCTTCTCATCATGTTGTGTCGAATCCAGCTTCTTTGCAAAGCTATTCTGACTATGGAGGTCCTGAGGAAGTACAACTTGGTGATGGTAAAACGCTTGCTGTATCACATACTGGTTTTGTGCAAATTCCTGTTTAACAGCCCGGAAACCGATACCCTGCCGTAACGGCTCCAAACTGTTCGGCGCTAGGATCCAGATCGGCTTAAGGCCGCCGGGACCCGTAGCAAGCCAAACATACCTCCTATCACCTGGTCAAATCCCATACATGGCTAAAACTTTAACATAAAAACTGAAACATATGATGTAAATACCGAGCCTGACCTGTATGCGACATAACTGGAAACATAAAGGAACCCCCTACTAGAGCCCTCATCACAACTCTAGCTGGGTCAACATAACATACATCAAACTGGTATTACATCCAAGAAACTAGAACCTAACCTGTGCATGCATCAAACCACAAACATCAGACCTCTACTAGGGTCCTCATCCATAACATAACATGGTAAACAACACATGCCACAAGATTAGTTCAGACATAACTCAACATCTAGCATAACATACATCATGTATTAAACAGGGACTAACCAAGTTTCAGGGCCAAGCACAGTACTAATCCAATAAACATAACTCTACTATACTTTACATTACATTTCTCTTACAAATTCATATATCAATTTCAATACATGTCCACACTAAAAATACTAATCTCATACTATTACAACCACACGTCACTTTATCTTTACCCTGCTGACTTCTGAGCTCTGACTTAAACCTGCAACACTGGGGTTAGGGGAAAGGGGTGAGCTAAAAAGCCCAGTGAGTAGAAACATAGAAAACAGTTCATTAATTACATGCTTTTATGAAATGCATCATAACACAGAGAAATCACATAATCTTGTCCGCCTCGGGGCTTATGCAATATTTATTCCCCACGGACCCTGGTTTCTGAGAGTCTATCTTTTTGCATGCATCTTTCCTCTCAGAGGATGGACATGACATCAAAAATCCCTCTGTCGGTGCCCGGCTCCCCCATAGGAGCTCACAAAGGCCTGAAACATACATGACATGGTGTTTGGTCCACAGAGAGCTCACATGGACTTTCCTACATGTACTTGTCCGGCTCTCAAAGGACTAAGACAAGACTCGTGACAGATATGGGCTATTGAAGTCGCCTCGGTCCACCCTTCCTCCATCAACATCAAATAATGCAATGCGTCATATTCGTGAAACTAGTGCAATCATCCTATTACATATAATCATGATGCATGAACATGCTTTAGGCATTTGATTTTCTTAAAATAATAGATTAAGTTAGTTCTACTCACCTCTGGCCGACGCTGACTGACTCGGCAACAGCTAGCACTACTGGCCTCCTCGGTCTCTCGGGTCCGATCCTACACAGGTGGACTCGAATGAGGTGCCAAACATACTCTAAACAACTCATAAACATACCCCCAAAAACCCCTCTAAACATCACTAAAACATGCATAGGAAACACCCAAGAAACGGCTGGACAGGGCACTTTCGGCGGCACCTTCGGCGGCCGAACCCTCTCTCCAGAGACGAAACTCGGGTACCTTCGGCGGCACCTTCGGCGGCCGAACCCTCTCTCCAGAGATGAAAGTCAGGCACTTTCGGCGGCCGAACATTACCTTCGGCGGCCGAAAGTCTGCTTTCAAGCCAAAACTCAACTTTCGGGGGCAAGGTTAGGCGGCCAAACCATGCATCCATAGGCATGTTCGGCGGCCGAAACCACCTTCGGCGGCCGAATCTGAGTTCATCAGAACTCAGCCTTTGCACACCAGCCTCCTAAACCTCACAAAACAACCCCAAACCTCACATACTCTCTCCCAAGCATGCATGCACACTCCCACAAGCATAGAGAGCAAAGAGACTAGCTTAAACTCCTCAACACAACATCACATAACATACATTGGGCATAAAACCCACATAAACCCTTAACATGCATATCTACCCATTCCAACATAAAACCTTCATAAAACTTACTTAAAACTTCATGAAAACTCAAGGGAAACCAAGATCTACACTTACCTCTTGAAGATCGAGGGTTGGTGCGATCCCTAACTCGGAGGTGTGGAGAATCCAAGCTCCAAAAGCTCCAAGCTCCCAAAACCTCTATTTTAGCTTCAAAACTTCAAACCAAGGGTAGATCTTATGAAAACTTGAGGGATTTTGAAGGAAAGACATACAAACAACCAAGGGAGGGCAGAAACTCACCTGAGTTCGAGAATGGGGAGAAAACTCGCCCATTTCCGATCTGAGGGCTCTTTATAGGTGGCCTGGTCATCAACCTTCGGCAGCCTAACGTGCCCCCTAAACTCATGCATGTTCGGCGGCCGAACCTCACTTTCGGCGGCCGAACCTCGGCTTGCTCCCACAAGACTTTCGGAGGCCAAAGGCGCTTCCGAAGCCTTCACATGTTCGGCGGCCGAACTTCACTTTCGGCGGCCGAACCTGGCAAACGCCTCCTTGGTCTTTTCTCTTCAAAACTCAATTCTTTTTCATTTAAAACCATGAAACACTTAAAAACATTTTAGAAAACCTTTCCTTTACCCTTGCTCTACCCCCCAAAGAGGATCCGACACCCGAGATTCCACCGGACGGTAGGAATTCCGATGTCTGAACGAGCGGGGTCTTACATCCTGCTTACTCTAAGAATTTATCATTGCCTAATGTGTTATGTGTGCCTAATCTGCGCAAGAATTTGGTTTCAATTGCTAAGTTATGTCGCACTAATCATGTTTCTGTGGAATTTTTTTCCATCTTATTTTGTTGTGAAGGATCTGTACACGGGGGCATCTCTGCTACGGGGAGAGAACATTGATGATATATACTGTGCAAGTTTTTCCAGAGTTAATTCTCAACGTCCTCAGCTGAATGTTACTACTCGGTGTCTGTCTTTACTTTCTGAATGGCATCACATGCTTGGTCATCCCAACAATAAAGTCTTTTTGTTAGTACTTCGAAATATTGGTCTTCAGTCTATGTCTAACTATGTTTCTAGTTTTCATTGTACTTCCTGCTCTATGAGCAAGAGTCATAAATTACCGTTTTCTGAGAATTTTCTTGTTAGTAATAAGCCTTTGCAACTTGTTTATTCCGATGTTTGGGGTCCTACACAAAAATCTATTGATGGCTATGAGTATTACGTTACATTTATTGATCACTATTCTAAGTATGTTTGGCTATATCCCATGAAGAAGAAATCTGATACTCATGATTTGTTTATCCACTTTCAGAAATTGGTTGAAAATTATTTTCACACTAAAATTGTTTCTGTGTTTACTGATAATGGTGGGGAGTATCAAAAGCTTAAGCATCATTTTTTGTCTTGTGGTATTTCACATTATACAACACCTCCACATACGCCAGAGCATAATGGTACTGCTGAACGTCGTCATCGCTCAATCGTTGAAACAGGTCTTGCTATGTTACAATTTTCGTCTTTACCTTCTAATTATTGGTCTCATGCTTTCCAGGCTGCTGTTTATTTGCTCAATCGGTTGCCTTCGTCCGCTATTTCGTTTCAAACACCTTTCTCTAGATTGTTTGGTATGTCTCATAATTTTAAGCGATTAAAATCTTTTGGTTGTCTTTGTTTTCCATGGCTAAGGCCATATAATAATTCTAAACTTCAGTGTCGTTCATTGCCTTGTATTTTTCTTGGATATTCTCCAACTCAATCTGCATACAAATGTTACGATCCAAAGGCTAATCGTTTGTATTTGTCTCGTCATGTTCAATTTGTTGAGCATATTTTTCCATCTGAAACTTGCACTAGTTCTCATCAATTTACAGATTATTTTCGAGATGCTTCTTGTACAGGTTCGGCACAACAACAAAATTCATCACCTGTTGCACCAACTGCAGTTGCTTCGGTTCGATTGGCAATTTCTATTCCAAGTGATTCTGATTTGTTGGTTTCGAGTACTGGTTCAGAATCTATTACAGCATTATCAGCAGAATCTGATCAATCTGCCATGCCATTAATTAGTACTGAGACTCAACAAGTTGAACCTTTGATGACTGAATCTTCTACTGATGATTTAGATTTGCCACTACCGATTGTTTCACAAGACTCAATTCCAGCTCCTGTACAACGGCAGCAGCGACAGAGGAAGCCTAACTCAAAGTATTTTAATTCTTCTTTTGTTAATCTTACAACTAAATATCCTTTACAGGATACACTCGAGCCAAGAACAGTTAAACAAGCTCTGGCAAGTTCACTTTGGCGGCAGGCGATGGATTCAGAGTACAATGCTCTTTTGCAAAATAAAACTTGGGAGCTGGTTCCGAGAGACAAACATCATCTTATTAGTTGCAAATGGGTGTTTCGGATTAAGCGTAAACCGGATGGTACTATTGATAAGTACAAGGCACGTTTGGTTGCCAAAAGATTTCTTCAGGAACCTGGGCGTGATTATTTTGATACATTTAGTCCGGTTACAAAACCGGTCACAATTCGGGTAGTTCTTACTCTTGCAATTTCTAAAGGATGGCAGTTAAGGCAATTGGATGTAAATAATGCCTTTTTACATGGCACACTTTATGAAGATGTCTACATGCAACAACCTCCAGGATATGTGCAACCTGAGTTTTCTGATTATGTTTGCAAACTGAAGAAGTCTCTTTATGGTTTGAAACAGGCTCCACGAGCTTGGTATCTTGAACTTACTTCTTTTTTGCTCAAACTTGGTTTTTGCAAATCAAATGCTGATGCGTCCTTGTTTATTTTTTCCTCCAATGGGATTACTGCATATTTTCTAGTATATGTTGATGATATTGTACTTACAGGTAATAACAATCATTTTCTGAATACCTGTGTACAGAAGCTCTCTGCTCAGTTCTCTATCAAAGATTTGGGAATATTAAATCATTTTTTGGGGGTTGAAGTAATTTCTACAGCTGCAGGATTATTTCTTTCACAACATCGACATATTGCTAATTTGTTAGACCGATTTGATATGGCTGGAGCTAAAGAGGTGAATACTCCTATGTCTACAGGAGACAAGCTGATCTTAAATGATGGTTCTAGTTCGACTGATTCCACCGTATATCGCCAAATTGTTGGATCTCTTCAATATTTGGCAATTACGCGTCCTGATGTTTCTTTTGCAGTGAATCGACTGTCACAGTTTATGCATGCACCGACGCAAACTCATCTTCAAGCACTGAAACGTGTTTTGCGATATCTCAAAGGAACCATACATTATGGCTTATTTCTCAATCGAAATTCCACTCATACTCTGTCTGCCTTCTCTGATTCTGATTGGGGTGGTGCCCTTGATAATGGGCGGTCTACAACTGCTTATGTTCTATATCTTGGTTCTAATATTATCTCTTGGAAATCTAGTCGGCAAAAGACTGTCTCACGATCTTCTACAGAGGCTGAGTACAAAGCCTTAGCCAATGCTGCAGCAGAGGTATTTTGGGTTCAAAGTTTATTACAAGATTTGGGAGCACCAATATCACAACCACCAGTCCTTCATTGTGATAATCTTGGTGCGACTTACTTCTGCGCCAATCCAATTTATCATACTAGGATGAAGCATCTTGCACTGGATTACCATTTTGTTCGCGAGAAAATTAATGCTGGACAGTTAAGGGTTCTTCACATAAGTTCAAAAGATCAAGTTGCTGATGTGCTTACAAAGGCTTTGGGAAGAACTCAATTTTGTTACTTTAGAACCAAGATTGGAGTCTCCAATGGCGCCTCAATCTTGCGGGGGCGTATTAAGGATAAAGACTAACTATAACAGTTTTATCTATTTTTAAGTATTTGAGTTATAGCTGTATACTTATCTTGTATTTAGTTAGTTGTAGATATTAAGGATAAAGACTAACTATAACAGTTTTATCTATTTTTAGTATTTGAGTTATAGCTGTATACTTATTTTTAGTATTTGAGTTATAGCTGTATACTTATATTGTATTTAGTTAGAGACATTATATAAGCTTCTGTAATACGTTCAGTAAATAATACAAAAACCCTTTTCTCTATACTCCCCCCCCCAAAAAAAAGGTATGATATGCAGGTGGGATCTGCAAGAAAACTAAGATATCTCCGAGTTAATAAACATACAGAACATAATAGATCCCAATTACTAGCAACATAACAAAAGGAGAAACAAATTCTATAGACCTCTAGTAATAATTGCATAAGTTACAAAGACCGTAACACAAACGAACATTTAAAGAAAACAAACAATGATAAACAGGAAGATGTCACCTTTCCACCTTCTTTGCTCCCAAAATCTATGCAGACAAAAGGACTATCGAGTGTGGTTCTTCTCCTTAGTTATTAGCAGACATGATTCCTAATGCAGGACATGTTGCCGTAAAGAAGAGTTTAAAACAGAAGGACCATGATATTGAGGACAACAATCAAGGCTGATTCTGCAGATGAAACCACTTCTTTTATTTGAAAATCAGACTGTCCCTAATCACTTCCTTTATCTGAGAATTAGACTGTCCCTGAATCTTGAACACCAATAAGACAACATTCTCAAAAAGATGATTTACAAAGTTTCATATATTTCATACTCAGAAGCCAAACCCTAACCTTCGATTGGTCTATCATATAACATCCTTAAAGATAATTATCGAGGACTATGGTCGCAGCAGCTAACTTTAACCCTCATCATATATCCATGATGTATAATTAATGAGTAAATAAGATAATTACAAATGTAGATTTTATCCCTCATACATGATAAAGAAGTCATTTACTCAAATTTAACAGAACTTTCTTGCTCTTATCTGCCAGAACCATGTAAGCCTTAACAAGCTCCTCCTTAACCATGAAAAGTACAGAGGCTGCACAAACACTCTGTACTATCTTTGTGCCCATCCCCTTATAAAAACCAAGCACCCCTTCATAACGGATCATTTTAGTTACTGCATCAAGTGTGCCTGCATTTATACCATTGGAGAAGTTATAGAAAGAGGAAGAGAAGCAAGACATGCACTTCTCATAGGTCAATGATGTCAAAGTATCCAAGAAAGAAGGCATAAACCAAATGAAGAACAAAAAAGAAACAATAAATTTATCATGAGAGCTGATATGTGCACATTAGGGTGAGCAAATGGTTCAAACTAAAAGACCAATAAAAGCAATTTAATTCGAAAAGTCAATTTGATTTTCTGAGGGAAAAATCGGAAATACTGAAGCAAACCAAACCAAACTAAATAATTTACTTTTACATTAATTGTTATTGAGTCTATATTACAGTTAAAAGTACTATTATTTCTACTCTTATAGATCCTTAAATGTAGGATAATAATGGATCATATATGCTATTACGCGAGAGAAACTGAGTTTGGCATTTTAGAGCACCACGGGTACTTCTATCTTCTCATTAGTTTGTTGACCAAAATTTTCATGGTCACTACTCGATTCGTTCTGGTTCCCCTCTTTATTAAAGGTTTGAACTAGTTTAGAAATTTGTCAAGCTAAACTATTCAAACATGCATCACATCGTTGCATAAAAAAATTCAGTTTTTCTTCTAAATTTGTTGGATCACCCATGATGAACAATTGACAGCGAAAGAGATCAATAAAGTGAGCTCTTAACACCTCATGATTCAAGACAAAATTAAAGAGTCTCAATCTCATAATTTTCAGAATAAATCTATTTGTTTTATTGAATAAATAGGAATCCTTATAGTAGAAGTCTAATAAAAGTTACCATTGGATAACAAACTATTAAGATAATATATTAGAAATATAATAACAAACAACTAAAATAAGATAATAAAGATAAGAAACTACTACATAAATGCATTCTATTTATTATTGATAAAATGTAATCTTAATTGATAGATTTTCTCAAAATTTAAACTCTCTTGAAGAATAGATTTGGTCTATCCATAATCTATGATGATGGTGAGATCCGACGAGACGTCTAGATGAGGACATCTAGGTAGAGGTCTGATTCGCTAAGTTGATCATCACTCTGTGATTGATTCATCAGATCCCTCTATGCTTGGTTTTGAGGAATGAGACCTGTAAGATGAAAAAGACAGTCAGGGGTCCACCTGAGAAGTTCTCGGTGAAGACCCTCCAATACTCAAGTTAGATCTGGAAATTTTATGGAGTTAAGAGAAGTAAAACAGAGAAGATAAGAGAAAGGTGGTTCTGGATTCTCCCTGTGTGATTGCAAGAGAGAAAGAGAGAAATAGGGTCCTCCTCTTTCAGAAGGAGATCCCCCTCCTTTTTAAGGTTAGTTTAGTGTATAAATACGTCTGAATAAATTTGATGCCTCTGGTGTCATGCCCCCTTCTGACGGGACAAGGATGCTTTTGTGTAGGTTTGCCGGGCGATACATTAATAATGGGCTACAGAACAATAAATGTGGGTCTGGTACTCACATTTATAATCCTGTGTTGTACCAAGGAAATGACTAGCTCGTAGGAGGTCGGCATCCTTACCCTGATTTTATTAGGTCGTGAAAGATTCATTCGACCTACAGAGGAGTGAGCTCCTTTCGGTCACTAAGGTCGGCCACATCGGCTTTCAAAGCCTCATTGTAGTACAGGTTTTTGAGAAGGCCGGCCCATCCTTTTCGGTCTTTGAAGAGGTAAGTCTGTCCATTCCGGGTTTTGGCAAACTCATGAGTGTTATTGGTCTGATTCTTTGTACTCAATAGATGGGGCGTCTTATTGCCTGGTCCGACTAGATGGAAAGACTTGATGATTTACGTGTACACGTATCATGATCTTGGGGGTCCTATTTTTTTATACGTTATTACTTGCCCTTTCGCTTCTCCGATGGTTATTATGACCGTCGAGGAAGGGAATCCGCCCTCCTAATTCAGCGCCACCTGCTCACTTGGCTGACGCTTATGAATTACAATCAGTTGAATTGATCAACTCATCATAGATTAAAATATGGGAGTGAATTTTCATCCTTGTTTTTGGAGGTATTTTTATTCGAAGTGTTACATTGACGATCTTTCCTTTGGGAGATCAGATCTTTGGTGGTCTTCCATGGATGATCTAATATCGGTGGTTCTTCTTTTGAAAGGTCTGTCTTTGGTAGTGATAGAGCCATTTTTAGACCCATTTTCTATATTGATATTTATGCTAATTTACACCTTTTCTGCCTAATTTTGTGGTTTTGATATTATTTTGCAGAAAATGGAGTAAAATGATAATTTGGCAAAAATGGCCTTAAATCTGCCCAAAAGAGAGCAAAACTGCACAAGCATGGTTTGCCCAAACCAGAGTTGAAGCTGAAATGGAAGAGGAATAATCTGCTGTTTGACCAGACTGTTTGCCCAAACAGACTGGGCAAACGAGCCAGTAGGGCGGAAGCAGTGTGCATGCAACAGGGTAAACAGACTGTTTGCCCGAGCTGTTTGCCCAAACAACGTCGGGCAAACAGCACCAGCAATCAGAAAACCAGCAGATCTGCTGTAACGATCCGAAAATCGGACCGCTACCGGCGCTAGGATCCAGATCGACTTAAGGTCGCCGGGACCTATAGCAAGCCTAACATACATCATGTATACCTGTTTAATCCCATACATAATCAATCATTTACATAAAAATTTTAAACTTTTTCTTTCATTCACCAAGCTTAACCTGTGCATGCACAACTCATAACCATAAAACCCCATACTGGAGCCCTCATCAAATGCTCCAATGGGGTAACATATCATATATTAAGCTTGGTTTACATAAACCTCAATAAAACATCTCATAAAAAGGATCATGTACCAAAGAGGGATTAACATACACCAGGGCCAAGCACAATTCTATTCTCAACACAATTCTTTACATAATACCACATTACAACATTTTACAATACATGTCCACATCTAACTATTACATACAACATGACTTCTTTACTCTGGCTGACTTCTTGGTCTATCCCGTACCTGCAGACTTGGGGATTAAGGGAATGGGGTGAGTCACTAGAGCCCAGTGAGCAGAATAATAAAACATTGTATTTAAAATATATGATCTCATGGAATGCATCACATCACAAACAAATCACAATCAAGGATGGACTTGTCACCAGTAGTCCTCTACATATCCAATAGTGCCAGGGGCGTAGAATGGGACTCGTCCTGGTCTTTCTCTTAACATAACATAACATAGCATTCCAATAATGCCAGGGGCGTAGAATGGGCCTCAACCTGGTCTTTCTCTTAACATAGTGCCAGGGGCGTAGAATGGGCCTCGACCTGGACTTCCATACCATACCATATCATCATCATGTCATATCATACGAGGACTAAAGGATCATCCAATACCCATCCACATCATCATCATATTATACAATGCAATATATTCGTGAATTCTAATGCAAACAACCTAATATATCTCATGGCATTCGTGATGCATGAACATGCTCAGAACTGATTTATTTACTTTGAAACATAAGGAGTTATTCTACTCACCTCAGGCTAGCTCTGAAAAGACACTGAAGCAGCTAACTCACTGCTGGGGTCCTCGGTTCCTCGGGTCCGAACCTACACAGGTGGACTCAAATGAGGGACCAAACAAACATGAACATGACTCTAAACAACTCTCCAAAAACCCCCCTAAAACACCTTAAAATAATCATAAAAAACATGCAAAGGAAGGCTGAACTGGGTACTTTCGGCGGCAGGTTCGGCGACCGAAAGTCCCTCCAGATCCGAAACTCAGCCACTTTCGGCGGCACCTTCGGCGGCCAACCACCTATAAAGGGGTCCCTTAGCCGAAAACGGGCGAGCTTTTCTCCTCATTTTTGGCCAAGGTGAACTCTCCGCCGTCCCTCACCGATCTTGAGTTTCTTCCTTCAAATCTTTCACGATTTTCACTAGTTTTCACTTTGTTTTGAAGATTTTCGAGTATAAAGCAAGTTTTGGAGCTTTGAGGTTCAAGAAACTCAATCTCTCCCATCTCCGAGCTAGGGTCATTCTCCTCTCGATCTTCAAGAGGTAAGGGCCGATCTTGAGCTCACTATATGTTTTAAACAAGTTTTAAGTTAATTCATGGGGTAGAAATGTATGTTTATGTTAATTGAGCATTTTTAGGTTTTATGTGTTTTATGGACAATGTATGTTGGATATGCATGCTTGATGTGTTGTAGATGGGGTTTAGGATAGTTCAAAGCCCCTAAGAGCTGTTATGCTTGAGTATGCATGTTGTAGAATAGGAAAATGCTTGATTGAAGGTTTTGGGAGGCATATGTGCATGAGGAGCCGAGTTTCTGCCCTTTTAGCAGAAACCAGGTTCGGCAGCCGAAGGACTTTCGGCCGCCGAACCTGCCTGGGAGGCAAGCCTTTCGGCTGCCGAAGCATGCCCCCGAAAATGGACTTTCGTCTCTGGAGGGCACTTTCGGTCGCTGAAGGTGCCGCCGAACCTGCCTGACTTTCGGTTCTGGAGGGACTTTCGGCTCTGGAGGGACTTTCGGCCGCCGAACTTGCCGCCGAAAGTGCCCTGTTCAGCCTTCCTTTGCATGTTTTGCATGATTGTTTTGAGGTGTTTTAAGGGGGTTTTTGGGGGATGTTTTAGAGTCATGTTCTAGTATGTTTGGTCTCTCATTTGAGTCCACCTGTGTAGGTTCGGACCCGAGGAACCGAGGACCCCAGCAGTAAGTCAGCTGCTTCAGCCT
>NC_035178.2:175222-178685 GCF_001659605.2 Manihot esculenta | reverse complement strand
AACTTGGCCCCGAAGGGTTTCCGCCGCCGAATATAGAGATTCGGCGCCGCCGAAGGTGCTTGAGTTTCGTCTCTGAGAAGGACATTCGCGCCGAACCTCGCCGAAAGTGGTTCGTCCACTTTCTTTTGCATGCTTTGCATGCTAGGTAATGTGAGTTTTCAGGGGATTCTTGGGGAGTTTTATAGAAGTATTGAAGTTAGTTTGGTCCCTCATTTTGAGTCCAATCTGTATAGGTAACAAGACCAAGGAACCAGAGAGAGCAGCAGTTGAGTACTGGCTCCAGAGAATTCAAGACCTCGACAGAGTCGTCACAGTCCAGAGCTAGAGGTGATGGAACTAACTATGATTTAATTGTAACCATAAACTGCTTTTAGCATATCTCAATGCATCATAGTTATGCCATAAGGTTAGGCATAGTCACGAATATGTTGCAATTGCATTGTTATTTTGGTGAATGTGAGTGAATGCGAATGAATCCAATAGTCACAGACAGAATCCCAGGAGCCTTTGGACTACGCCCTGCGCACGTATAGAAAGACAGGGCCTTTGAACTACGCCCGGCAGGATATAGTAAAGTCCAGGAGCCTTTGGCTACCGCCTGGCAATGGTAAGTTTTACAGGTGTTATATACACATATACATATATGACAGAAAGACCAGGTGCTCGATCTAACAGCCTGGCACAGAGCTAACTGGGACCTATTGGTGACCAGGTATTTACTCTTGATGTGGCTTGTCTGTGATATGGTGGCATTCCATGAGATCATATTTTACTGAGATGTTTTTTGGTTCTACTCACTGGGCCTTATAAGAGTCATCCCACTCCCTTTAACCCACAGTGTTGCAGGTTCGTGTACAGTGTACAGGGCAGTCCCAGCAAGATATACAGGAAGAGTAAAGAAATTGTATAGCTTAGAGTGAACATGTAATATTAAGAGATGTAATAGTTGTTTGCTTGGACCTAGACCTAGTGGGATGTATTTTTGTACATGATTCTGTATATGTTATATGTTTCCTGTATGTGAAACCCAGGCTTAACAGGTATGAGTTACCCATGCTAAGAGCAAGCTCTAGTCAGGATACAGAGTACAGAGTACATGAGTACAGAGTACATAAAGTACAGAGTACAGAGATAGTAACATGCACAGGTTAAGCTTGGTTCAGAACAGAGTTTAATTTTCACTGAAAGTTATGATCATTGTATGAGGGTTACAAGGTACACAGAGATAAGCAGGCTTACGGGTTCTGGGCGGCCTTAAGCCGACCTGAATCCTAGCGCCGGTGACGGTCCTTTTTGGGGTCGTTACCCTACCACACCAGCCCCACCAACCACCAGACCGCTCATCCTGCCACCTGCACACAGAAATACTGACGCATCCCAGCTGTTTGCGCCAAACAGACTGGGCAAACAACCACACCAGGGAAGTCAATCAGTTTTTCACTTGAACTTTGATTTTTTCCATCATTGAGGACAATGCCATGAGTTAGGTGTGGGGGTGCAAATATCTTGAATTTTTGATGCTTCATGCATTCTTTTTTATTTCTTTTATAATTTAATTTTAGTTAAACACATATTAGGTTAGTTTTTTTTTTCTTTTTCAATTTTTGCTTTAAATCACCACACACACAACACACACATTTACATAGCCCAATCTTCACACACATTACCCCATGTTTTTCTATTTTGGTTGCTTTACTCAAACACATAGGCTTGTTGAATGAGCTTTCCTTTCCATGACCCCAGTAATGTGATAATCCTTTAAAACTAAGTTGGAATCACTTGTAAGTAAAGTTGCTATTCATTTTTTGGAAATTTCCTTTTGAATTAAATCTTTGAGCTTGCCATGGTGAAAAAATTATTGAGTGTGACCCGCATTAAGAGAGAAATAAATGAAGTTGTGTGAAATGAATATAACATGACTTGTGTTTAGCAATTGGTTTTGATTTGCGCCCCGATCATTGAGAAAAAAAAGAAAATCAGCAAAGGCAAAGACCTCAAAAAGCGACAAAGTAAAAACTGTTCTCAATGGTCCCAAAAGTCTATGAACAGAGCCTAGTAGCCAACTTGGCACAATGTGGACCAACTGAGTAACTGGGGTGGGTATCACAAAATAATGTATCTTCACGTCAAAAGGTTGTGACTTTTTCAAGTAAGAATTAAAGTGCAAAAAGCTGAATAAAAAAAAAAGTGCTTCAAGTAAAAGGGCAAAATCACTCCGAAAGCTAGAAAAGAAGTCTAAAAAACAAGAATATAGCATGTTGATCTCTCTATTTGAGAAAAAATAAATCCCCTAACCATGGTAGGTAAAAAAAGACAAGAAAAAGAGGAAAGTAACCTTGGTGCATACACTCTTCACTACAATGGCTTTCAAAGTAGGGGTCTAGAGTAAGAGTTTAAGTGGAAATAAGGATCAAGTTGTAACGACCCGGAAACCGGTACCCCTCAGTAACGGTCCGAACCATCACTGACACTAGGATCCAGATCGGCTTAAGCCGCCGGGACCCGTAGTCAGCAACTAATACTCTCTGTGACCTGATAAATCCCATTCATAATATAAAACATATACTCACAATCCTGTAAAAACTCTGTAGGCAACCACTGCTACTCAGAAATGTCAATCTGAAATGGCCCTCAGGGCCTGTACCAGGGACACTAATCTGCTGTGGTCCAGGGATTAACACAATCTGTAACACATCCCACTGGTATCTCAATCGACCCATACATTAAGCTAACTCACACATTTCTCATCAAGAAACGTAAAACAGGATTGTGTAACAAGGGATGAATTCACACATCACACTATAGCCAGTGGGACACAGGAACATAAGCTTATCCAGTATATGAAGTACATATCTATCTATTACATACAACTAATCTTTCATTACATCATGTCCACTATCCTATTACATACATACATTCATGCATAACTGTCCTCTGTACTCTTGCTGACTTTGACTTCTCCTAGCTCTCTCAGAACTGCAAAACTGGGGTCAAGGAGTGGGATAGCTCTAGAGCCCAGTGAGGAGGAACAATAAAAACAGTTCATTCATTACATGCTCTCATGAAATGCATCACATGCACAAACATATCATCTCAAGGATGAACTTGTCACCAATAGCCCTCTACATACATAATAGTATGTCCAACTGTGCCAGGGCGATGAGGCCTCACCTGGACTACTCTGAAGTAACTCATATCATAACATGTCCAACCTGTGCCAGGGGCGATTAGGCCTCACCTGGACTGCTCTGAGCTCTATCTGACAGCCCAGCTGTCTCACTCATAGTACAAGGAGCACCTGACTAACCAGGGGCGACCTGGTATGGCTATCTCATGCCACAACTCTGTATCTGTGCTCTATCAAGGGCTAAGATACCAGTAACAAAACCACATCTCATCACACAAATATCAGCTTATGCCAATGCAGCAAATTATTCGGGAATCTAATGCAATACAACCTAAT